>NW_008581975.1:0-23852 GCF_000691845.1 Merops nubicus
TACTGGCCGTGTTTGAGAGCGGCAGTGTCTGCAGCGTGCCTTAGGGGTCCGCACACACACGCGCATACGGCTCTGTGCCCGCCTCTCTATCGATTGCTTTTGGCGACAGCCGTTGTGTAGTGCGGGAGGCCGCGGAGAGGCTGTCCCCTGGCATCAAGCTTCCGTGATGTGTTCTGTTTCTTATCTAATCTGGAACGGTAACCTAAAGTAAGTACGCACAGATAATTAGGAGGGTGCGTTTACTTGCTCAGCACTCAGTGTCCTCCAGGCCGGCGTGCAAAGTGTTTTTTTTTTTGGCGCAATATGTGTTCTAGAAACAAAGCATCAAGTAACACCAAACTAAAAAACAAAACAAATTTCTGGACGTTACGCAACTATTGCAAACAAGGCCCCTTGACGTTCTGTGTAGTTTAACCTATTCTTTCGTGTCTGTTGTATTCACTTTAGGTTTCCAAAGCTGGTGATTTATTTGCCGGGAAACAGCAAACTTGAAACTTTTTTTCTTGTAATTTTTCAGTTGTGAGTATTTTCACAAGAGTATTTACACGGATCTTAGGTTAATTTTTTTATAATTGGTCAAATAAGTTGCATTGTTGGGAAAATTTAATGTTAAAGCATTTCTTGTTCCATTTTCAGAGTAAACTTTAAAATATTTAGAAGACAAGAGTCTGTTTGCTGCTGAAGTAAAAAAGTACCCACAAACGTTTATAAGCAGATCTTGAAGTGCAGTGTAACATCACTGTAGTTTTGTTCTTAGAGCAAGCTGAAAGCTCCTCTCATTTTGGAAGAGTTAAAGTAGTTGTGGATTGATTTTTTTTTTTTTTAATTTAATGTGAAGTAAACTAAGTAAATCAATTTTGCAGGCTAAAGAATTACTCAGTATGTATATCTGCTGCTTTTAAGTTAATGGTGGTTTTCTATTTTAATAATAAGCTTGTATGAATTAAGGAAAAACAAGTGGTTGTAAAGATCAGAGCTTTAATTGATGTAAAAACGGGTCCCGATTTGACAATCAAAATATATTCAGATATCCCTGAAATAAAAGTTGGTTTCTAGTCTTCAAATAGCCAGTGTAACCCAGAATAACATTCAGTTTTTTGGTGTGATCTGACACTTCCTTTTTCCTGTGCAGACTTTTTTAATTAAAGTACTGACTATTCATTGAAAGTGACAAATAACCCCTGACTGGAATAATACACCAGATTTTTTTTTTTTTCCATGTATTTGGATCTTTTCTGCTTACAAGAAGTATTTTAATCATGAGCTGTGGAAAAGATTTTGTAGAAACTCTTAAGAAAATTGGATATCCAAAAGCTCATGAGCTTAATGAAGGAGATTTTGATTGGCTGTTTGACTCTTTGGAAGACAAATCATTCCTGGAGTGGTTTTGTGGAAATATAAATGAGCAGCATGTGCTATCTGAAAAAGAATTGCAAGAGTTTGATAACCTTCTTGAGTCTGGTAAGCCCATTTTGGAAGGAAATGCGCTGGATGAAGTCCTTAAAACCTTAAAGCCCATGGATTCAAAGAACGGTATCCAGAAGAACGGTATCCAAGAAGATGAGGAGGAACTGAAGAATTTAGAGGATGAGCTTCAAGCTCTTCAGAAGTTAAAAAAACTTCAAATTCATCGGCATAATAAGCTTCAAGTAATGCTTTCTGAAAACAGCCAGATGTTACAAAATTTAAAAAGCAAAGAGGAGGAAGCACAGAATTATTTGCAAGAAGGACTGAAGATGTTTAATGCAGCAAATGATGAACTTAATAAGGAATTGCTGTCTTTTACGGATGCAGCCAGCAAATTTACCTCTTTCTTCACTGCTTCAGATTCAGAACAAGGGTCAGATCTAAATCCAGTGTTTTTTTCCCAACTTTCTTTGGACAAGTATTTGTCTCAGGAAGAACAAAGCACTGCAGCACTTACCTCGTACGTAAAAACCCTTTGTTGTCCAGGTATGTCTGAATCGGTTGACAATTCAGAGGAAGGCAGCTTTCAGCTTGACGATATAGGTAAACAAGTCACTTGTGATGAGACTAATGAACTTTGTGAAGAGAGTCGAGAGATAGCAAGGCTTCAGACAGCTTATATTTGTGCTCAGCATCAGCTAATTCAGCAGCAAGCTAAAGAGGAGAGCATGAAGTCGACTATAAAATGTGCGGAGAGCATGCTGCAGTCCTTAAACAAGGTAAGCTGCAAAAGGTGACAGAAGGTGGTGGGCTGGCAGGCCCGTCTAGCTCCGTCTAGTGAGAGGAATTGCTGAGTTATTATTTCAATTCTTTTTATGTGGTGAAGTTGCACTTTTATGAAGTTTTAGTCTTCCTCACAGAACTGTGAAATAGCTCCAGTTTTTCTAGTCAGAAATTCTTCAGTGTAGCAGAGCACCTTTAGTTCTGCCTCCCTGAATTAATACTTTGAAAAACGTGGAACTTGGTGCCTTTCTACGTTTAGTTGAACTTTGAAATTTAAAATTATAACTGGCTCTCTCTTCTCTATACTACAAACAAAAGCTTGACTTTGGTCGGAATTTTGTGGTATTGAGGTGTTGATGTGATAAATGCATTCTTGTTTGTGTTCCATAGCAAACTTAAACAGTTTTAGTTCCCTGACTCTTTTGAAACTCAAGTATTTGTACAAATAAGTGTATCTAATAGTTGAAGCCCTAGGAGCCTCTTGGTGAGTGATGGAGAGTTGTGGCTACTGGAATTTAAGAATGTGAAGAAATTGTAACAGAAGGAAAAATATTAGCTTATGCCAGTCACAAACTAACTTTTATCATCATTCATTTGTGTATTTTTGTTTATGGGTGACTAGTGTATAGAACTTGAATGATTAGAGTTGTTTGGAATAAACTGATTCTGATAGTACTGTTGATAGACATCCGACTGAATATAAAAGTGCTTGCATGTGAGATTTGAGTTAGACATGCTTGAAATTTGGGTGATAAGTAAAATACCTGGTTTCCACAAAAGCTGTTTCCTGTCCCTGCAGTAGAATGAAATTACTATTTATTGAAATAGATTTATTTGATATTCACTTTGTAAATCTGTAGTTGCCTTACGTTGTTAAGGTCTATAAAACTACTTGGGGAATTTTAATTTTGTAACTGGAAAAGGTGCAGAAAAAAGGAACCGTGAAGGAATTGACAAATACTTTGTTTTATGCAGGATATTGGAAAACAAGAGAACCTCGATGACAAAATATCTAGTTTGAATGATGAAATTTCAGCGATCAGACAAGATATAGCTCGGATAAACAACGAAGAGCTGCTTCCCCTTCTAAAAGAGAAGGCCCGACTTCTGTGTGTGCCAGTGGTCAAGGGGTTGTTGGAACATCAGATTGCACAGAAATATTATGCTTCAATACAAGATAAAGTATGCAGGTATTTGATAAGACAGAAAGCATCGTTTGAACTTATTGAGCTAGCCTATGAAATGGAGTTGAAGAAGCATAAAGAGACCTCTTGTCAACTTGAGAATTTGGTAGAATCTCTGAAACAGAGCAGTAATGAGGTGGAACAGACACTACAGGTGATGACTGAGCAGAGTCAGTGTGCGAAGCCAAGAGGCACTATCAGTTCAAGCGACAGTTTCCCTTGCAGGTAAGTGTTACAGTCACCACTGAACTCTGGAATAACACTGGGGAGATAAAGGCTTAGGCACGCTAAGCCCTTTCCATTGCCAAGTTCTTAGTCACTTGCTATGGCTGCTAGTGTTTTGAGTTCTCCAGAACCAAAGCCTTAAGAGTTCTCTCTTGCTTAGCCTTTGAAGTTCTTTTCAGGTTTGCCTGAGGAGAAACTGTTTTCAGTCTTGTTAATATTGTTGAGGCATTCCCAAACAATATCCAGAGTATAATGAATGATTAAAACCAAACCTGTCTTATGGTGCCCTGATCTAGGGTCTGTTGGAAGTTAATCTGAAAGTACAGATGTTGAGAGCTGTTAGTAAGAGTGATTTCCCAGATGTGTGTGTGTGCATGGCCTCATCAGCTTAGCCTGCAAAGTCCCCCCTGTGGCAGAGAAGAGGAAAGACTCCTTCAGTGTATGATGTGTGTTCAGCTCGACGTTACTCCTTTGGTTTATGATCTGGCTTCAGTGTCCTGCCACCCATGGAGGAGTCTCTTTTTTCACCATCTAAGTAATTCAGTCTCCCTGTAGCTCAGGTGATACCACAGGAATGTGTGCTGTGTTGCCGTCACTTAGACTAAACCTTTTGATGAAGTGTACTGGATAGTTATAGGTGTGTTAATGTCAGACTTTTCCTCCTTTAAAATGGCCATTTAAGTGTTTTTAATAATTCAGGGATAGCTGAGTATGATCTTACACAGTGAATAACTACAGGAATTAGGCAGCATTAATTTTGCTCCCATTGTGTTCGCACTGGCAACTTGTAATGGTTTTGTTCAGCTTTATTATTAAGTCTCCAAATCACTGGATGTTGTCTGGCTCATTTTTCACTTTTTTAATTAAAAAAGGAAGAATAGTTAGTTATAAACCCTGAGGGGTTTGCAGTCTGAAGATACTTGAAAGGAACTCAGTTATTTATGAGATATAGCCCCTGCTCTTATTAAAGCCAATCTGATTCTGTGCTGGAGCTCAGCTCCTGAAGTTTTAAATACAGAGGTGGTAGTAGCAACTGAGCAAAGTTACCTGGAGTCGTGTTAGACTGTACGTACCCTTATGCTGCATCAGGAAGAGTTTGGTATACAGCAAGTATTGCTGTCTTTTGCATGACTTGTTAGTAAATTGGGAGTTTCTTAGCAGTCTCTTCATAGATAGGAAACAGGAAATACTCCAGGAAACTTGAAAATGTTATAAAGATTGCTCTTCTTTCTCATTGGCCATTGAAATCTGCTGTTTTTCAGCACTCAAATTGTTTCTTACTTTGCAGTCCTTGACGTGTTGGGAAATAGTTGGCAAAAACACACTGTCAACTTCTATTTGCATTCATTGTGTACTAACTATCTGAACTTCACTATTTCATTGCTGTTAATTTACTATAAAAATATTTTTGGAGTCCTACTAATTACATGCTAACTCTCTATAGATGGAATCATGAAGTTGGTGAGAGATGGAGTGCTGTAGTAAGAGTACTCTGAGCAGTACTGTCCTTTACTGGTGCTCTAACTTCTCAATGTGAACATCTTCTCTTGAATAATAGTGATAGGAGTGCTTAGGAATCTTAAAAATGCTTGTGTGTGTGTAACTTCATTGGTTACAGGCTATTTCAGATTCTGGAAGGAGACAATAAAAAGCAGCAATTGTTTAAAACATACAAAAACCTGGAGCAGATGGCTCAGAAGTTAAAGCAGGACTATGCTACAGCTCAAGATCAGCTAGCAGCATCTTCTCAGCAACAGTCTCTGCTTCTGTCCAAGCTAGAAAGTGATGTAGATGCTCTTCGAAATGCCCTGTATCGTGGAGGAAATCAGCTACAACTCACAAGTCAGGTAAGCACTTGCCTAGGTATTAAAATTAATACAGAGAAAGATGTATGAATGTTGTAGACACATAAAATGTCTCCCACGTGTCAGCAATAAATTGTAGCTATCTCAAAAGTGCATTTAGGGAAGTCTTTTATTACATAATGCTTCCTTGGTTAAATAAATAAAGAATTTAACACTTCATGATCCAAGTGCATTTGTAACTTACACAACAATTTTTATTAAAGAAAAAAGAAACTTTGTAATTGAAACAACATGTATTTGGGGATTACACTTATTAATCCATGAAATAGCTTTCTACTGATTCAAGTTACCTCGTTAAATACATGGTATCATCTCTTTCTATCGCTGCTGTTTCTCAAGAAAAGTAATTCCTTAAAGGAAATAATGTGCAAGTAGATGATTAGCCTGCTTACACTGAACTAACATAAGAATGACAGTTTGGAAAATTGTAGCTAGTAATTAATGATTTTGTTTAAAAATTGAATTGGCTTTTTTGTAGATTTTTGTTTTTCCCCTTTAAAGACTTGACTAGCTATCAAGACTTGTAATTACAAATGTCATTCAACTGTCTGTTTAGCTGAGAGCTGGATTCTTATGGTCTCATCTGATTTAGTAAACGAGTAAATGAAATTACATCTTCATAACCTGATGCAAGTACCACTACAGGGAGCTCAAATGTTTCATAAATTGAATAGGATCCTCAACATCTGTGTTTATTTTTTGTGATGACTTTTCAGTTACAAACAGAAGTGACTTCCAAAAGCAAAAAACTGGTGTACTTATAGTTCAGCTACTGTATTAACAATATAAAAGCAATAATTTTGTCATGTGTTTTTTTGTTAGGAACTTAGTGAGCAGTTTTGTCAACTGGAAGCTGATTTGAAAAAACTAAATCAACTCCTTGTGGATCTGGTTGCTGACCTGAAATCAAAGAGAAGCTTTTTAGAGTCCAATAAGCTGCATCAGATCGAAAGAAAGTTGTATGTGTACTATTTCCAAGATGAAGAGAAGTTGCAAGAGGTGGTGGAGACGCTTGAGCAGCAGTCTGAGGCTAAAGCCAGTGGTCTGGAAGATTAGCATTTCATCACTGGTGGAGTTCTTAATATTTAAACTTCAGTGTACTCTTAAAGGAAAACATGCTAATGTGAACTGTCTACAAGTTTATGGAATGATAACTATTAGCTTACCAAGGCTGACACTTCTCTGGTGTTGCAATGTATGTTCAGCAGCCACGGTTACCCAGCTGGGTTGTGTACAGCTTCATGGCGTTGGGCATCTGCTCCACGAGCAAAAGATCCATTTGGTCAGAGTTCTTTGAAAAGAAATAGTATATTGGTTATCTGAATTAATTACATTCAGGCTGCTCTTCTGCCAGCCTGTATGCTGATTTCCACTACACACAGCATAGCACAAAAAGGAACATTTCATGCCCTTGAGATAAGTTTTGTTGCATGCTAAGAACCTTTGATGTGTAGACTGAAAAATAAATATGGAGAAGGCATTCCATATTTTTGAACATGAATATAATGTACTCATTCTGAAGAGTAGAGTTCTCCAAGGCAGATATTCCACAACTGTTTCCTGTACAGTTCTCCTGAAATCTTGTTTTGTTAGAAATGTGTTGAAATATGTATCAGAATCTGTTTCAAGTACCAAGACTATATATTTTAAGACCGTTTTGATACTTCTTAATTTAACTTACAGCCTGTCTTCTCCTTTGAAACCAGTTAGTTCTCACACCAGCCTCTTCAAATAAAAAGAATTCTGTTTTGAACTTCTGAGTTTTGTTTATAGCTTATAATGGTAGGCATTTCAGTTAAGAGTCCTTAAGCTTTCATACTTCTGCTTTCATGTACATTGTTAGCCTGTTTATCAAATTTTTATATAGCTTCCTAATATATAGTAATGGAAATAAATAGGCTTTTGTAGTATGATAACTTCCTAGTTTTTTATATTTTGGTGCTATCAGCTGCTCTTGCTTTCAAGAATTTTGCACATTGGTGAAGGCTAGTAAATTAGCTTTACCTTCAGTGGTAGTAGTCTTAAAACTATTTTGATGGCAGAATTAACTATAAGTGTAACAATTTTTTTTTAACTTGTATGCCTTTATCTGGATTTCGTGCTGCTTGACTCTATAGATTGTTTATCATTAAATGCCAATCAGGACAAATTCAGTTGGGTGTTGTCAGTATTGATGGTGAATCTGTGTTGGTTTCAGGCCTATTCTCAGGCATAGGGTCTTGTTTATGTTTATTCTGCTAGGTTCTCATTTTGATCTGCCCCAGAGGCTTTAGGAGGGCTGCTTCCCCCCCTGAGAAGTCAGGGAGTGCTCTTACCCTGTGTACAAAAGAAGCAATGCTCTTAATTAGAAGTTAGGAGGAGTTGTCCATGCATGTGTAACCAGAGGAAACACTTTACTTGATGGTTAAACTTGACTTGAAATGCTGCTCATGCACTGGATTTAGTGGAAAAGAGGACTGGAGTAACAGCACTCCAGTTACTCACTTGTATAGGAATAACTTAACAGCAGTTTTTGGTAGAGCAGTTGACTTTTGCAATTTGAATCCTTTAGGTGTTTTGAAAATGGCATTTATCTTTCGTTTGGGGCAAGTTTTATGCATTGTTTTGGTCTTAACTGTATAAGTCAACAAAGGCATCAGTATGGACACAGTTGTTTTGTGTTCTCCTCTATGTGTTGTGTTTAGGTGCTCTCCCAAGCGTTGTGTATGTGCTGCAGAATGTGGCTGTAGGTCAGCTAGAAAGGCAACTGCGTTTCAAAAAGATAAAGCTTAGAAGGGCACTACCTGTGGTCAAAGCTTGTAGTGGCTTTACACATTCCTGACCTGTTGCTTAAATTGACACAGTTTGGCAACTTAATTTTGTTAGCATTTAATAGTACTTGAGTACATCAATTATTGAAGGTTTAAAGAATAGGGGTCTTATGATAATTTTTTTCTGAAACAACACATCAGTAATGTTTGTATGTCATGATAGTAATACTTGTTTTTTTCATCTTGGGTTGGCTCTGTGTTAGTGGTTACCTGAAAGTATTTTTTTCTTGATACATTCTCAGGACAAAAAAAGAGTAAATATATGGATAGACTATATATAGACTAGTTTAAAGATGTCGGGGAGGGGGGGAAGTATTTTCACCAGAAATTATATTGTTTCATTTGTCAGATTTTTTTTTTTAAAGTTAGAAGTTAGCAGTAATTAATAGGACTGCTTAATTTTTTTAACAGTGTATCAAAACAGTTTTAATGAAGTTTCACTTAGTGGTTTTTGTAAATTGTTACAATTCGTTTCTTTTTTGGTAATACTTAGAAATT
Organism: Merops nubicus; assembly: GCF_000691845.1. Lineage (NCBI taxonomy): Eukaryota > Metazoa > Chordata > Aves > Coraciiformes > Meropidae > Merops > Merops nubicus. The sequence goes on from NW_008581975.1 coordinate 8,773, forward strand.
GATAGGCATGTCAGGGAGGAAATGTTTCAGCTGTTCATTCTCAACAGGGAACATGTCTGCTACATTTTCCTTAATTTCAACAGAATGTACGTGCAGATTTCCCCGTGGCCCTGATATAATGTGTAATTTTTGTATTGTGTGTTTAGGTTTAATCTTAAAAATGGAACAGTCTGCATCATACATAGGATGTGAGATTTCAAAAGTGCCTTTATCTGATATCGCTCAGAGGATTATGACAGCTCTGCAGTCTGTTCCTGTAGGAGAAGTTCAGACTAGCAGAAAGAATAACCGGAGTGAGTAAACCTTAGCCTGTTTAAGTGTTTCTCTTTTCAGCTGAAAAACTGAAACCCAAACAAACCAATATAAAACTTCTAGACCCTATTTAAAAAGGAAGACAAAGTGAGAGTTTAGGTTTCCAGGTTTAGAAAAGGGATTAAGCTTTAACTGACATTTGCTGGGACTTTTCTGATTAAATAACACTGTGTGAGTGTAAGGAACTGAGATATTACCAGTACACCAGTTTTATTTTTTTTTGATTCCTGTTCCTGCTATGTCATATAGAAGTAGGTAAGAATTTCAAACTGTAAATTAACTAATACTGTAAATTAAATGTTTATGTTAGATTAACTCTAGACTAGATATTTAAAGATTGCTAGAAGTACTGGAACTTGCCAGCAGGCCTGTGACCTCTCCAGACTTAGGCCTGTCCTTTAAACAGCTGTTCATTAGCAACCTGGGCCTTGTGAAATTCTAGGAGAGAAGAGTTAACATAAGTCCCAGTGGTAGGCCACATTAGGTAATGTTCAAAGTGCCTCAGCAGATCTTTGACTGTTGGGCAAATCTTACTCAGGATGTTGTGGGAACTAGAGAGCTTTTGCAAGATGGATTTTTCAATTCTCAGTTCTGTGCATTTTGTAGTATGCTAGTCTTCTAGTCTTGCAGCTCTGGAACGTAGCAGATAGAAAGTTAGAGGTTAACTCAGTTTCAGTTGCTTGTTTCCTGCTGGATCATGGAGATCTCTTAGATCCTGCAACATTGTATGTTGAATGGGATTTAAATCTAGCGTTTGTTCCTGCGTACATGGTGTTTATTGCAGCCTCAGTTTTATGTAAATAAGTCAGACTCTTTCTCTCAGAGTCCAGTATTGGACGAGTGGAGCCTGATGGTGTGGCAGTGGAAAGGGCAGTACTTCATTGCTGTGTAAATCAGGGATACAAACTTGAAGAAATATGGGGTGGGTTAATTTTGAAATGGTACATTTGGACCAAACCTCAAATAATTTTAGAAAATCAGATCTCTCTTCTGCCTCAGTTTAATTACTACTTTTGCTACCTTGTCATTTTTCCTTCCTGAATTTTCCTGTGTGATGTTTTTTGTCTTGGAGTGCAGAATTTTGTTCTGTGATATCTTGCCATGGTTTAGGGTCAGGGCTGCCCTCAGACCTGTAACAGACACTCTGTTAACATCCCCCTCCCCCAGGGGAAGAGGAAGGGAACAAGGGAGAGAGATTTATTGATTAGAAAAGTAAAACAGCTTTAATGAAAATACTACTACTACTAATAAAATGGAATATATACAATAATATACAAAGCCAGTATTGAACACCCCCCCACCCCCCAATGGCAACACATCACCGTCGCCCCCGATGCTGGGGGGCAGGCCCTGGGGACATGTCCCAGGCTGGACTCTGGGACAGCTGGGTGAAGGAGCTGGATTCTGGAACTTGGTTCAGGAACACAGGGCTCGGGATCAAAGGCAGAATGGACCTCGGATGCCAGATGTTGAAGGAGAAGCAAAGGGGAGGAAGAAGGAAGGGCTTGACCCTCGTGATCCTTCAGCTTTATTCTGAATATGATGGCTAGGGGATGGAATACCCCCTGGGTCAATTTAGAGTCACTTGTTCTGTCTGCTTCCTTTTGCAGGTTTGACCTTTTTCTTTCTGACCCCCTCAATGTGGTACACAGAATTTAGCAGTGACCTTGGTCTGCACACTGGCCGTGCTAGTAACTCTAAACATGGAGCATTACCACTGCTAGCAGCAGACACTGTCTGTGAAAATATGCTGCAGCCTTCAGAAAGTGCAGTTAATTAGAAGAGCTTTAGCTGAAAAGTAAAATCATTGAACAGAATTAGGTCTGTTGCCCCAAACCAAGACAGTAACATTTTAAGTGGTCCACTTGATCCATTCATTCTGTTAAGCTGTAAAATTACAAGATTCCCTTTTTTTTTTTTTTTTTTTTTTTTTTTTTAATACACCAAGAGGGGGTTTTTTTTGAATACACCATGAAGGTGTCTGGTATTTTTAGCCAAACAAGCTTACTGTCTTCTCTGTAGTGCTGCTAAATCCATATTCACTGGGGACTGAAAGAACAGCGTAACTGTTTAGTGGTGGTAGGTCACGTGACGAGCTCATCTTGCTCTTGTTTTCCATGTAGTAATTAAAATTGTTTCTAGTATGCAGGCTTAAGAACAAATTTATTTGGGTTGCTTTTAGGAAATTGCCTTTATATACGACTTTAACTGATCAGTGTGGATCTGGAGAGAAGAAAAAGTTTGCCTCCCTTAAAGTAACCAAAACCTGTTGTGTTGCTCTGTTTCAAACTATTTAACTGTATTTTATTGATAGGATAATTTAATCTTTAAAAATCTTACTGGAAAAATTGTTTGTCTGTAGAATATAAATAGTGGGTTCAAACAGGACAAATATCTGCAATGTTGAGCTGGTGGGTGAAATTCTGTGGTTACCTTGACAGTAGGGCTTGTAATGGTTCCATCTTGCCTTAGAGGAGTTTGAAAGCAAGAATGGGTTTCTACTGCCATCTGGTGATACTTTTTCATAAACCAGATGTTTGAGGTTGCTTTGCACTTTTAGATTCCTGTCATACTGAATGCTGTGTGATGGAGAGAAATGTCATCCTCATTTTCTTCTGTGGAAGGGTGAATTTGTCAAGAATACGTAGCTGTGGAACAATTAAACGCACTGATTGTAAACTTAGTTATGATCCTTCTTAAATTACAATTGTGTTGTAGGAAATGTCAAAAAAACCTGAGCCTAAAATCTTAGAAGCTACAAATACAACTCGTACCATATTTGGTATCCTAACAGCTCAGGTTAGAAGTCTGAGCTGGAGATTAATAACTAGTTATACAAGTACACCAACATGAGCCTGCATATAATACAATAAAGTAAAAAGCTTAGTTTCTTCTGGAGACTTAAGCTAGTGAGCCTTTGAAAATGCTTTTTTATGTCTTTCAAGTCCAGGGTCCTGGTTTGCCTAGGCAAAATTTTTTTTTTTTTTTAAATAATTTCAGTAAAAAAGAAATAGATCAGCTTATGCTTGGTTTAATGGTGGTCATCAGCACATTAAGTTCAGAAAAGGTCTTGCTGCTGGTAATGCAGATTTCATAGGTGCAAACAGAAATGGAGTATTGTACTCCTGAATGGACCAGGAGTTAGAAGGGGACAAAATCTGTATTTTGCTCAAGGTGTCTTTTGTCTGGGCAGTAAAAGAATCTAGAGATAAAGGAATCGTAACTAACTGCAAACTCTGGAGAGAGCCACACCTCTGGGAAGCTTTTTTTTTTTTTTTTTTCCCCTGTTCCTCTTCCTGTACCTACTGAGTCTGGAACTATTGCTAGACTGTTGCCCCTTGTTCTTTTATTCCAGACTTCACTTGCTTCTCTTCTTTGGGCTCCTGGGCAGTTTTGAGGGCAGAGAGGAGAAGGCATATCCTAACTGTTTCATTTAGCATGGTGCACAGTTCTGAGGTGGATTTACCAAAAGCCTTCAATAATCTAGAGCATCTGTTTGCTCTTGGAGCTGTAGGCTAAATATCCCAGGTAGCTGAGTGGTGGGCCCAGGCTAACAGCTCTGCTCTGGCCCTGGGCTCTACCTTAGACCCAGGGCTGGCAGCCAGCCTGCTTCTGTGGTGCTAGTCCTGTCCTTTCCTTCCCGCTGGCTTGGTAGGTCTGAGTGCTCCTTGCTCTCTCTTGTTCTTGTCTGGGCTTACAAAACCTATTCTATTGCAAAGATGAACTATGTGGGAAAAATCCTCTGCAGATGAAGTGTGGTCAGTTCCTGTTGTGACTGCCTGGAGGGTGTGATAGGCTAAAGATACATATATGATATATATGTATGTGAAAAAGAATGTGGAATAATATTAATTCAAAGGAAACTATGTGAAGTGCATAGTTTGGTTTTTATTGGATTTTGCCTTTTTAAAAATTTCCTTCTTGCCCATGCCCACAGCTTTGCTTTGACCAAAATGGGATGTGTTTTCTTGAAAGATGAAAATAGACAAATTTATGGTATAGTAATGACTTCTCTGAATACCATGGAAAATGTTTGTATGTTTTGTAGTAAATTTGATTTTTTTCTTAATGGGGCAGAGCTTGCTCTTGCATATGCATATTTAGGAACCTGAAGGGCCCTTTTAAGCATCAATGATATTAACTTGACAAAAATGGTTGTCATGGAAAATTTTACTGCAATTATTTTGGGGTTGCTAAAAGTGTCGGTAATGTAACTTGTTACAAACGTTGTTGTATGTACTGCATTGGTATTGTAAAACGCTTCCCATTCTTTTTTTAAAGGTATAGAGAAGACAAAGGAAAATAAACTAGGTGATAAGGATGCACGCCTGAAAAATGAAAAGGCAAGCATATTGTGAGATTGAAGACCCCTAAAAGCAGTCTTTTTATAGCAGGTTTGAAATCATTGTAGACTGGCTCTTTCATAACGAGCTTTATCACAATATGTTGCACTCTGTCATAGTTCAGATAACTTTTCTCTGTCTCATTTGGCACTTGGCATCTATTAACCTATGAGCATCTTGGCCCCACTTCTGTCATCCTTTTATAGGTAGTCTTTTATATTTTTTTTTTTGTGTCAGATTGATCAGAAATAAATGAGGTTGCCATGTTTAGATATTTCTCAGGGTTTAAAAATATTCTCAGACATCTGCCACTGAACAATCACTAGCACGTATTCATAAGGTGAGCTGATTCATATGAAAAACTTTGTATTGGGAAACCTAATTTTTCGTTTAATCATCTCTCTGAATGTGTTTAATGTGTGAGTGAGCACCAGTGCAAGAACAGGAGTGGGTAACTGCGGCAGCCCCAGCTCAGGCTGTGAGTGTAAGATCCGTTGGGTCGATGGGTGAGCTGCAGATACTGCAAGTGTGCTCCTGGCTCGGCTGCGCGTTTCCCGGCTCGCCGAGCTCTGACTGCGCGTTGGACGCTCCAGCGAGCCCACTCACGTCACTCAAGCTGCAGAAACCTGCTTTCTCTTGTGGGCTGGGATATTTCCCTGCAAATCAAATTGGCTCATAGACAGACATGCAGCTGTGGGTGTGCACAGAGGTGGTAGTGGAACCCTTTTTCTGATGATGAGGTGCTAATTTTGACTCCCTGCATCTAGTGAAATTTTCCTACATCTGCATAAATTATGGAACTGCATCCTGGGAGTTGTTTTCTGTACTTCCAGCCATGCCATTATTTCTAGTAGAAGAGCAGTTCTTTCTGGAAGCTGCTGCTTCTCTCTGGTTAATTGTAGTTCCAGCTGTCTTATTCTGACTTGATAATTAAATTGCTTTTTTTCTTGGTTTTGAACCTTAAAAAGAGAATTGCTTATTTCTGATTCTATAATTACACAAGTGTCCTAATTCAAATTCTACTGTGTTAAACAAAATTATTTGCAGTTTGACTGGAGGACACACTTGGGTGAACTAATTGTCTTTCTATGGCTCTTAAACATTTACTCCTTCTATGATATTATTTTTCCACTTACGGTAACTTTTCACAGTGTCCACTTTGATTAGCATTGCCTAAGTACAATTAATTTGTCTTTGTTCAAAACAGCCATTATTCATTTTGGTAGTAGCAAATGCTTAATTAGCTCCCTTTTTCTATTTACTTAGAACCTGTTAATTGTACTTTTGCTATACGCTGTAGTCTGTGAAGTACGATCTCAAGCAGTCTAAGCCTTTTTCATCTTTTGACTCCTAATTCTGAGGTTTGGGAATACAGGAACTGGCTTGAGGAATATTGTAAAACAAGATAAAAAAAAAATTGCTTTGTTATTCTGCCTTGCTCAATCAATACCAATTGAATACAGATGGATGATATCCTTTGATCAGTGAAAATTGTTATCTTGGGGAATGGATGGGAGCCCTGCAGAGCAATAACTTGTGCTTCTTTAGAAGTGAGAAGGCCTTATTTTTTGAAATGGTAGCGACAGCAGAGGTACTGAAGGAGACTGGGTGTGAGGCAAGAGCAGAAAATAGGGCAATTATGAGAGGCCTCAGTTACTTTTCAGTGGAATGGGTGAATGTTATGCTTATGCATGATGCTGAGATGAAAAATCAGGAGACAACTGCTTTGTGAAACAGTTAGGGAAGTCACAAGAGAAATAGTTTATTTAATTCTTTGAGATCTGGTTCAAAATCTTCCTGCTGAAAGATGCTCTGACAAGGACTCTAATCTTTCCAAGGCATTAAAAGATAGATAAGTCACTAGAGGAATGCTTCATTTCAAGAAAGGAAATGAGAAAAAAAAAAAAAAAGGAGCTTTTAAGAGAAAGTATATGGAATTTCCCTTCCAAAACCAAAACATCTGTAGGTAGTATAGTGACTTATTCAAAACAGAATTTTAGACTTTCAATGCATACTGAAATCTGTCTAGGGTAAAGGCATATGGCTAAGCGACAGTATGAAGGAGACTGCTAAGGAATGCCATCATGCAAGAAGCTGAGCCTAACCAGAATCTGTATTATTTTATAGTTACCTCATTTGAGTAAATGTAAATATACAATATTGTAGTGCACAAACTTTGAGAAACAGCTTGAAAATGCATCAGTAATAATAGTGCTTTTTTCAAAAGCCTCAGAACTCGAAAACTTGCCAGCTCCTGTTGGTGATCAATGTGTAAGAGGATTATTGAGGAAAGATACAACTCTGTATATCTGTAAATAATTAAACACTCATTGATCCTGGGGAATCTTGGAAAGGTTGCTGGTTGCCATTCCGGAGTCCTTGTTTATGAAATGAAGACAAAGGATCTATCTCAGCTGAAGAGGTTGTAGGAGAAACCAGAAAATAAACAGTAAGAAAATACTAGAGCCAGTAGCATACCAAAGAAATTTCTGAAGGAAATCAAGGATGAAGGAGTAGAAAATAGTAAGAAGTTGCTTAGTAATGTTTAATGCTATTTAACAGCACACTGCTGTAAAGGGATCCAGGGACTATCTGGAGTAGGAAGGCTGTGCTAGGCACATGAATTAAACAGAAGAGAATATAATACTTATTCATACACCTGATAATACTTCTTCAGTGTGACTTTCATATATCTTTTTGTAACCTCTTACAGTCTTGTAAGTTGTTTGAAGAAATTGGTGGGGAGCCAGTTGGCAAAGTGTACTTGAATTTCCAAAGCAGTCATTATGGTCCCTTGCCAAAAGTTCTTTAATAAACTAAGCTGTCGTGAAAAAAGCTCTGAAATATTTAAGGGAGAGATGGGAATGAATGGTCTCTTCACTCCTCAGAAGGAGGTCACTAATAACCTACTTGCCACGGAAGACAGGCTACTGGACATCTTACAGTCATTAATTTGCCATTTGTAGTGTTGGACTAATACTAGCTGTAAAAAATGGTGGGTTTGGGTTAAGCAATATAAATCAGTAAAATAATCTTCACTGATAAATACTTGAATTTTATATAACATGATTTTCCTAAACTGGCTCTTTGATAGTATCAACATTTTTTTTCATAGTGTATCACTTCCTTCAAAGCTTATCTAAATTAACTCATGTACATTTATTCTTCTTTCTCTTAATAAATTGAATAATTGTTTCACTGAATTTCCAGTTTTTCCAGGAGATTCATGATTCCACAGTTGCCGTAAAAACATCTGTCATCTCTGAAAAAAATACTGCTGGTCAGATAGTCAGGACAGTACATACCAATGAAATGCTTTGCTGTCAAGATACCAAAATAGTGAGCAATTACCAGGATTTAGATTTGCCAACGTGGGCATACAGAGAAAGAAATCTTTCAGTAGAAGCAAAAGACCTGAAAGAGGGTGAAAAGAATGTAGCTACTCCCCTCAAAAGAAAGCATGATATGCCTGCATCTTGTTCAGAGAAAACAAGAAGATTATCTGTAAAGACCCACACTTCTTCACACGAAAGAAGATACAACTGTACTCCTGGCCAGACAGAATCTTCTGAAAATTATCCTTGTGATATCAGGAATTTGGGATGTGAAGAAAAAAGAGAATTGCTTGCAGCTATAGAACAGGCAGTGGCTTTTGTAACTACTATGATATTTCAGGATGGTTCTTCACAGCTCAACTCAGAGCAGGTTAGTGGATGATGTGTTTTGTTTAGAGTCAGTTTTGTAGAATCATTTGAATTTGCATATGACTGATAAACACAAACCCACATTCATTGGGAGCCTAGAATCTGGACCACTTTTGTGTGTTATTGCTTACCAAAATATAAAAGTAAAATGAGGTAAACCTTAATGCTTTGGACTACATTTTATTATTAGCTACCAAGTAAAAAAAAAAAAAAAAGGTGAAATCACTTGGGCTAATCAGGCACTTCTACTTAAAGTGAGACTGTTTCAATTCAAGTATTTTTTCCTGCTTTTTACTATGTCTGTTACTGTGGATTTTTGTTTCAAGGCTGAAACACTTGCGTGCTCCTGTACTCTGTCAATGATGCATGTGATGACTCCGGTGTACATAACAGATTTCATACAGTTAAATATTTGGGGAATTTTCTATATAGGTTTGCATAAAATCTATCACAGGAAACTCTATTTTAATTATACTTAACAGGCCTTAACCTCATCAGTCAAAGGAATTGTTGTGTTAGTGAAGAACCAGACTGATCACCCTTGCCCTCCCAGTTACTCTTCAACTGACTGTACTTGGAATGCTGCTAACGGAAATAAGTTAATTTATCTAAAAACTGAATGGTCATCTCTTTGGGAACAAGAACAACAGGCTCACAAGAAATTTGCCTGGTGAGAATATCTAGGAGAAAGTACTATTTGCTTTACATATGTTTCTGGCAGCATTGATGTTGGTTGTATGGCACAGGCTTAATCTTGTTCCATGTCAAGCTCTTTGAATTTCATATAAGCTGTATTCATCCTGTGTAAAGCCTGGGCTAAAATAAACTAAATAGACTATTCATTTGGGCTCAGCCTAACACTAAGTGTAGCCCTGCAAGAACTAGGTTGGGATTCTGGTAGGAGCTGTTTACATTCACCCAGAAGTCCTGTGTGAACAGTTTACAACACCAAAAAATTATTCATGCAGGTTTATCTTTCTTATATCTTATCATACATTTCCTGAACTGCATTTCTTATCTGGTACATTTTTGTTGAACATTATTACAGTAAATATTTTTTGAGCTCTGCTAACATTTTTAATTTTCTGTCCACAATAGGCTTTTGAGGTTGTGTATGATGTTTTCCTAATGCTCACTAATAATGTTACATTGAAATTTCAAGATAATTTTAAGTAAATGCTATATGTGTCCATTTAGTAGTTGGACTAAATATGAAAACAATTGCATTATGTTTTGAACTTCTAGTTAATAAGGAATCAAAGTGGATTTTGATTATACTAATAGCTTTGAAATAGTATCCCATAAAGAAAGAACTGAATTTGATTCTTAGATATTCTAATCAACAATTAAATGTTACAAGCGACTTTTATATTTTATGACTTTCAGTAGTAACTGCTTTATTGTAAAATGTTGAATTTAGATTATTAAATTACAGGGCATTGATTTTCAAGATGTTAAACCTGGTTGTAGGTTGAACCTGAATCTCTGCCACTGTTCCATGGTGACTTGAACTGTACTTCTCCAGCTGTGATATTGGAGTTATATGACAACTAGTTTAATAACTTGCATTTAGTTTGAGTATAGGTTGTTCTGAATTGAGAATAATGTATCAATAAAGCATGTACATATGAACAGTAAAAATTCAGTAATAAGCAAGTTGAATAAGTCTATTAGTGTTTAGAAAACCTATAGGTAATTTTGTTGTAAGAATGTTTAAAAGTGGATCTACACTGCATAAAAATAACTAATCTACACAATTTCTAATATAACCAAAAACTTAGTACTGTGGGGTCATGCCACTAAAGATAAATAAACTTGAAAGCTGCATAAAAAATTACCTTTCTATTTTACCTAAAATAGAGCTTATAAAAAAGACACAAAAAAATTAGTAAACTATATACTATTTTAAAAAATGTAAAATCTATTTTAACGTAAAAACTATGTAAAATCTATTTAAAGTAGCAGGGATGTGGTAATTATAGACATTTCCAAAAGAACTGGAAAAATGTGGCAAGGATGTAGCATTCTAGATTTAAGTAGCATATTAACACTAGACAATTATGGCAATTTAGATTATCTAGTAATTTTCAAGTCATGGTTTTTACAACACTACATTAGCTCAGAAGCCTCTGTGGAGTTATTTGGGTATATTAAAGTATTATAGGGATACCAGTTGCTGTTTCAGATTAAGATTGCATTCAGAGTGTCAAATGAGGATTTATTTTCTTTCTGAATGCATATAAGGCATATCTGCTAGGATGTGTAGTTTACTATGGAATGAAGCTTCAGCTATTACTCAATTTAATATTCTAATACAGTATTCTGTTCTTACAGGAACAAAGAAATAGCTTGTGTTAACTTAGTGTTAGATGATAATTAAATTTATACAGTAAGTAGATTCACTGAATTTAGTAGGAATAGTGTGTGTGTTAATAAGCTGCTTCTGTGCAGGCAAGTGTTGTTTCAAATGCTGCACCGCAAAGTTCCGGTTATCTGCTTCAATGCAAAAGATTTCCTGAGGACTCTACTTTATGGTAATGAAATTAGCTGGAAACAAGGTAACCATCTAATCTATAAACTATTCCTATAATCGGTTTCTAATATTTCTGTTAAAATCCCTAGATGTTGAAGTAACTAGATTGGTGATTAAGGTGACCAGAGGCTGGGCGTGTTAAGATGATGTATTTCTTCTCAAGAGTAGGAATCAAATCACTGAATAATTTAAGGGTAGCTTCCAGAATAAATAAAAACCCTCAACCCAGTCCTGACTATTAGCTGAAAAAGATCAAACTTCTTCATGTTCCCTAGAAAAACTTTCTACTCAAGAGGAAAGGCTGAAACAAACTCCAGAGGCGCTTGTAGTTGTCAGAATTAAGAATCTCTTGAAAGGCTCCTTGGTTATTTTGATAAGAACAAGTAAGAATCTTATGGATATAAAAGCAACTACAAACAGAAGAGATAAGTTGTAGATACAACATGGTTTTTTCTTGGTTCTATGTATTGGATTACTGCTGAGTAAATTACAAAAATAAGTGTGACCTTTTAGGAAGGACTCCCTCTGTGGAGAGTCTTCAGCTTGTGTTCATCTTATTAAAGTTTAATCAGTACATCACAGTAAACTGATGATGATTTAGTATCTGGTGTGAAAATCTACACAAAAGACACTTAGCCCTGGCAATGGGGAAAAGAAATGTCATGATGTTCCTGCCACTAGTGACACACAGGAAATAACCAGATCTAGGTTAGACCCTACCTGAAACATGCGATTTGAAACTGAAGTTCCTAGTATACAAAAGAATTCTTATCTTGGTGTTTTTTTTTTTTTTTTTTAAACTTTGGAAGTTGATGTTTCCTCACCCATTATTTCTGCTGTGGTGAAAAAACAAACAGAAAAACCCCAGACACAAGCCCCTACCATTTCAGACATAAAGAAATCCCATAATCGTCAATCAAGCAGACACTGAAATTTGTGTGTCAGATTGACTGCAATCACTTGGCTGGTTGCACTCCTGCTCAAACCAGCATATGAACCAGAGGCATACACAGAGATGCTTTAGCCCCAGCTGGTGAGATGTGCATGCTTTGCCATTGGGTTCACTCATGTTTTGGAGCAGACAGGACTTGAGTACCATTTCACAGTCTTGAGGAAGGCATGCTTTTATTAACACAGACTCTTCCCCTCACTTCATGCCAGCTTGACCCTGGTTTTGCTTCACCCCTCCTTTCGGCTTTTTCTGTCTTGCTTCCCTATGTGTCACCCTGAAGGTGTTGTCTCCTTTCCAGGACTGAATTGGTGGCTATAACTCACTACTGGTACCCTCACCTTTGCTGAAAGTTTTAGCTGGGAAGGGAGGGGAGGGATGGATGGGTGGGTGGATGGATGACAGGGGGGTGTGATTCTTTATCCTTTTCCTGCTAGAGACTGTCTTGTGCTCGTTGTAAGTAGAGATGGGCAAAGGCTCTTTGAGGTATCTCAGGGACTATTTGGTAACAGGATTCTCTTCTTCCATGTATCCTTGGTAAGATGTAGCTCTTATTACAAAAATAAGTGCGTATTTCATCCAGTCTTCACATGAGCTTGTGAATTTCCAGCTTCTCACTGGGTAAAGCCTTCCTGCTGCCTTTGGGCCTTTTCCAACAGCCATCAGCTGCCATTAGTCGGGCTGAGTTCCTCAGTCTGGGTCTTCACAAGGTGTCATCTGAGCTCATGGCACATCTGTCTCTTACAGTTTTCAAAGTTTCATTTAAGTCCTGTAGGGATTAAGCAGTGGAAATCCTGTGGACATGTCCCACATTTGGTTTTGGAGTGGAGGCAAAGTTTGACAGACTTTGTTAAGCTGCATGATTCCAAGGCTATCACTGTCTTTCCAATCACAGAAAGACTCACTCTCTCAGTAGTACTATGGGGAGGGTATCCTTGAGACAACTTCTGAGGCTGTTCTGTAGCATCTGTTAGCTTTTGAGGTGAATAGATGTTTGCATTCAGAGAAAAGGATAGTCAGCTACATGAAATCCTGGTATGAGATAGTGCAGATGAAGTACCCTTCAGTTATCTGGCCAGTCCACCAGAACTTAAGATGATTCAGAGGCACTATGTCTCCTTCCCAAACATCTGCTGAGCAGACACCTGAAATTCTTTTCAGCATCAGTTATATCAGTGGAGGTAAACAAGCCAGATTGTCAATAGAATAGAATAGAATAGAATAGAATAGAATAGAATAGAATAGAATAGAATAGAATAGAATAGACCAGACCCTGCAGCTTTAACTTGGGCTATAAACATTAAAGTCTGCTTTCAGGTAACTGAGTGTGTAAGGTTGTGTAGCATGGAGTTCTCTAGAAATGTATCTGTGGGTTGTCATTTGAACTTGAGTAAGGACTGCTGAAGAGAATATTTAGATCTAGCTTTGAATATATCACAAAACATTCTAGCTACTAGTTTCTGTCTCCTCTTCTTTGTAGTACTAGAGTACATGTTGAAATTGTAGTTGAAAGGAACATGGAACAGCAGCTGGCTTGCTCCATCCTGTGTGTCTATGTGAACATAACAGAAAGTGAAGAGTAAGCACATATGATCATATAGGACAAAAGGTTCTGATTTTTGAGAAGATTGTATTGTACACCCATATGTGAATTCAGATACACATTAAAGATCTCAGAAGGCTGGTTGCTAGGAAGTAAACTTTTTCTCCCCTGACCCCCAATAGCAATTTTGTGGATATCAATCAAGTTAACAGTAAAACTGTACCTGAGGAAGACACAAGAAAACTTGCCGTTTGAAATTTTTCAGTTATAAGAAAGAGAGGCTTTTACAGTTGATCTTAAGAATCAAAGGTTTACTTACTTTTTAAAACTTGGGAAAAAAAACCCAACTAACCAAAATCAAACCCACAAAAAAAACCTCTTCAAAAATATTCAATATTGAACTTGTTCCTATGTAGTCTTGATATTGACTACTTGTTATAACTGTGAATACAATACTTAACATGTAGTGTAAATGCTTGTCTATTTATGATGTGTGTCTACAGGAAAGATGGGCAAAACTTTAGAGGCATTTCTCAGTATGGGAGGTAATTGACATATTTTGATTGTCAGAAATAACTTATTTTTGTAGTTGCTGATAGTGTTGTGTTAGATCCGAGGATTGCAGCGTGGCTGATAAACCCCAGCGACACAGTTCCCTCTTTTGAATGTTTGATACAGAAGTATTTTGAAAAGCCTGTCTCCATGGGAGCAGTAAATACAGAGACAGGCACCCTGAGAAATGCATCCGTAAGTAGGTTCTTTAAATTTTTTTCTTTTTGTGGTTGGGTTAAAAGAGGAAGGAAATTGTGAAACAATTGCTTGTGTTTACAAAATATTGGGGAAAAAAAAAAGCCAACAGATGATGCTTTCCTGATGGAAGAAAATAATATATTAATACTGCTTGTTGTAAATCTAATTTTAAAGAAAGGGCAGAAGTGAAAGAGTCACTGTATTCTACCCAGACAGGATCATATTTTCCAGGAACAGCTGTAAAATTCTGCTTCGAAACTGTAAAGTTCAGTAACAATATTAACTATGATATAAGCTGATTCTTTTTCTTTCCACCTCCCTTCAAACTGATTTCCAGCTTTCCTTTCCAAAATGTCTAATACCTTGTTCTTTAATTCCTGTGAGCTTGTAACCTGTATTTAATTAACAATTTAGCTCAATTTCACAGCTAGTGAAGACACCACATTGTAGGCTGAGGAACAAGTAGGGAGTCCAATGTGAACCTTCAAGCATGTCTGTGAAAAACCTGAGAATTTTTATTATCCATAAGAGATAATGCATGATGAACTTTTTGAGAAGTTATTCCCAGCATGTCTTACTCTTTGTTGAAACTTACTGCATATTATGAAATTTTGATACTTGTATTTTGGGTCACAGTGGTCTTCTCTGGACATATTAGCCTTCCAGAGGTTATTTGAATGATAAAAATAGATGTGCAGCAACCTAAATGCTGTTTTTTGAAACCTTTTACTTTTAAGAGGCCTTGCTTATTCAGACAAAAGTATTGTATATATCATGAGGGCTTCTAGGATTCAAATCCACTATGTCAAGTGGGCTTAGAGCACAGACAGAGGTCCGTTCTATCGGTGCAGATGTTTCTGAGAAAACTAGAGCCAGCTTACTTTAAAACACTAGCTGTAAACTGCAGTTGTTCAGAAGCTACTTCATGAATTAACCTATTAGTGTA
>NW_008581975.1:23883-112885 GCF_000691845.1 Merops nubicus
CAGGCAGAAGCTATAAACTTGTTGGTTATTTCTGCATGTGATGTCTCCTCCTGTGAGTCAGCATCCTTAATCTTGGCTCTTCCCTTAGCTTGACTCAGATTTTGGGCTTCGTATATCACATCTATTCTTAGTTACCCTTTCTCAACTTTGTCATCCTGATTCCCACCTCTGAGTTATATATTGAAGCCTTCCTTCCTTCCTGCCCCACTTCAGGTCTGGTTTGTTTCCTTGCCTCAACCTTCTCCAGTGCCTTTATGTTGACATGTTCACCCAAGTCCTAGTTAATGCCTCCCTCTAACATCCTGTGATTGTTCCCTCCTATTCCTTATGCAATTTGTTCCCTGGACTCTCCCACTTTCTTTGTGGTTTCTGTTTGCTCAGTCAGTCCCATTTCTTCCTAGTTCTTTGCCAGGTTTCTCTCTTCAGCCTGCTTGCTCTGACTTTACTAGAAGGTTCCTAACAGTTGTCTGTACTCCCAAAGGGATTCATGCCAGGTGATATATCACAAATTGTGCCAAACTACTACAGTTAAGCTCCTTGTGTATTTTGCTGGTCTTGTGTGCCCAGCATATGACTGCTATTTTATTCTGTAGCCTGATACTCACCCACCCACCTCTCTAGAACAGAACATGTGCTACTTGCTGCTTCTCTGTGGATCTGATACGGTGCCAAAAGGCTCAGTAAAAAAGGGCATAGTCAATGTACCTTGAAACGCTTGTGGAAACGGGTGCTAAACATCATACTGCTCTTGTCATTGCTGTGTTTGCTGATGAGGAATCTTGGTGTTGACTGAAGCCTGTCATTTGGGTTAATTCCACCTCCAGAATGGGATCAAGTAAGCTGCCTGTTGCTGAAAGCATAGTATGTCACAGCTCATTTCTTCCAGAACCAGTGGGTAGGGTCGTGGCTTCTTAGAGACAGGTCGACGGCTTTTTGCTGGAGTATTGGACTGCTTAAATCTGTCTATGGTAGGGAATCCTCACTGACAGGGCTAGACTGTTGTAAAACAAGGATGACTACCAGTGGCTATAGATGTTTCAGCTTTGAAGAGAGCCCTCTGCACCCTATCCTCAAGGGCCTTCTGTTTCTTAGTCTTGCAGTGTTCAAGTCTGCTGTGGGCTAAGAGGAAGCCTGTACAGCAGGTGTCCATACGGTCTACTCACAAATGACCAATGTAAGCAATGCTGAAATTGTGTAGAATAATAGCCCTTGAGCAGATGAGGAGCCTGCATAGGCTGTCAGAGGAATTCATTGCCTCATTTTAACTCTTTTCTGCTGCTGGGACTTTGCTGGGACATGCTTCCCTTCAACAGACACCAGGTTACACTGAACCCGCTTCGTTTTGTCTGCTGCCATCTTAAGTAATGTGGTCATTTCAAGATAAAAATCACTATGGTCTAGGCTTAAGTGTGTTCTGAATGACTGTTACACTAGTGCCCCTTTGTTTTATGGTCTGTCTCTGCAGCAAAGTTTACTCCCAAACTTGGATAATTCTAGTTTTACCATGAAACATAACTTCTTGTGTCTAATAGGTGTCTCCCACCCTTTTGCTACACTTGGAACTTTTCTTAAAAATTAGTTAGACCAACATGATAAAGTTCCTGTGGTGGTTCTTCCCCAGCTGCGTACCAGAATGCATGCCTCTGTAACAATGTGCTATAATTTGTCCTAATATAAACTAATTTTAAGTCATTTCTGGTTATGTTGTGTTTGTGCAGCAACAAGCAGTTTGGATTCCTTCTGCATTCTGTTTAGATCAAATAATGAATGAAGCATTGCTCTTATCAGTCTGCATCTGATGTAAGGCTTTAGTTCCAGACTCCTGTTTTTCTTCAAATAATGGGGCTGTTTTACAAACAGCAGGCCAAAACTCTGAGTTTTGTGTATAAGGCAATTTTTATACCCTATTTGGAGGATGGGTTATGTTTACTTCTTGATTTATGGTTAGCTCTTGCACTGTGAGGGCACAGGATAAAGTCTGCAAATGTCCTGGTGTCTCAGTCCATGCCTACCCTCACTCCCTAGAAACACAGCGAGGAGAGGGGAAGATGATTTTGACATCAGCCCTGTTCTTAAGAATATATCCTTAGAAACAGTTGAAGTGGCAAAATGTTTTAGTCCATTATTGATAGCTTAATGACATCCCATTAAGTAGAGTGATATCACGTCTAGTTACATTGCATACACTCTTCTGGATCATAGGTCCTTAGTTCTGTTGTTTACTAATATTATATGTTTCATTCAAATGGAAACATTGTCTTCATTTTCTCTTCTATCTTAGAGTATAAATCTGATAACAAGTAAAAATGTCCTTTTCTTTCCTCCTTCTCACAGAAGGACCAAAGGGACACTTCTGAATATATCAGAAAAAAAAACAAAACTATGAAACGGCAACCAAGTCAGATCATAATTTGAGAGCTTACTCTGGTACAGAAAATGCTTGCTAGTGCAGTTTCAGTAGAGAAAACAGAATATATTTCTTTTGGAGAAGATTTTTTTTTTTCTCCCAACTGTGAGTATTTAAATGAGAGCAGTAAGGTAAGAAACCTGTAAGAGAGCTGCCCATCTGTAGAGGAAAGACTTCTGCAGCTCATAGCATGAGAACCCCTCTTTGTGTTACATCAGCTCCAAGATAGTAACACAAGTAATAAAGTGAGCATAGAATAATTAGGATTCCTTTAAAATACACATAGGGTGAATGGTGAATCTGAAGTGCTTGCAAGATGCCTAGGGAACTCTTTCAGTGATTTGTCAATTGAGAAGCTTTCCATGGGATTTCATGGCTGTTAGATTTCCTGTCAATATATCGATTTTTCTTAAAATATCTTTTTTTTTTTTTCCAGAGTTCTTGACAGAAAGATGTAATTCATTTGGGAAATAGATTTTGATTTTTTTTTTTTCAACCCTGCCTATTTGTATTCATTTAGTAGGAATGATCTTGGAATACCCTGTTTACCAAAAACCTAGGTCAGTCTCCAGCACTGACCTATTGGCTGTGACTGTTGAGGAAGAGACAATGAGTGTTACTGGATTATCTTCTGAAGTGGTTAGGATTATACTGACATCAAAACTGATTTCTGCTCTAGTGAGTCCTCCATGTGATGTATATTCCAGTTATGTAGTCAAAGTAGTAAGCTTGGACATCCTACTGTTCTACTTGCTATTGATTTTATTTTTATTTTTTTTCCCAAAACTATCATGGACAGGAAGCTGCAGACAATACTGCACTGTCTGGGATAATTACCTTGCATTCTGGGCTTCTGTACTTGCTCAAAATTCCATAGTCTTATGGGGTTTTAGTGAGGGTTTTCCTTGTCACACTTCTTTTGTCAGTCTTTCAGGGATTTTTTTTTTCATCTTCTTTCCTTTCTGTTTATTATATAAAACCAGAACTGTGCTAGAATCTTTCTTAGATGTCTTAATTGCCCTTATTTTAGTAATGCCTTATACCAAATAAATCTCATGCCTATCTTATTGGATGGTCAGATGCTGAACTTAGGGGGTGGAACTCTAGAGGATCTCAATAAATTGAGTTAGCATAAAGTGGAAGTAGTGCATGCAGAGTAGTTTCAATTTCAAAAGAAATCTTGGGATCATTCTTGGCAGTTTTATGTTGGTTCAATGTGTAGCAGCAGCCAAAAAATCAAGATAAGGCAGGCACCATAAGGAAAGGTGATGAGAACAAGAGAAGTGATTTGTTTGCAGTAGAAAACATTGGTATGCTCATGTCTTGAAGACGGTGCAGTTTTGACCTCTCTGCTTCAAGAAAGTCACAGCAGGCTTCTAAAAGGTCAGAGGGTGGAACAGCTGCTTTATAAGGAGAGTGTGGGAAAATATAGTTATTCAAGATGCAGATGGGAAGTCTGAAGGTTATATAGATACTGGCAGTTCCTTAAGTAGTTATGAAGTCAGTGGGGAAAGTGAATGCAGTGGTACTCTTTGGCAAATCCTGCAGTACCGTGAGTCATTTGAAACTAGGAGGAGATGGGTTTAAAAAACGATAAGTTTATTTTTTAAATGTGGTCAGCAATGAAGTCTGCAATCTAGAGATAAACAAGAAAATGTTAGACAGTTTTGAAGCAATCAAAACCTGGACTGTCCCTTAGATGCTAGTCAGAAAAAATTCTGTGGTCTGCAGATTAAGCAGATTCCATTAAGCCATTTGTTCTACACCTAGCATATGTGAATAGAATTGGGATATGATTCTCTTTATAAAAACTAATATGTTCTCTTTTTTTCAACTTATTCTACTAAACTAAACAGACCTGATTGGTCTCTTTCTCTGTAGGTACTGTTTTCTAAACTTGCTATTATTTTTGATTCTCTTCTTGAGCCTATCTGACATTTCTTAATGCCTGTCTTAAAATATTGTGGCAAGGTTACCCCAATACTTCAGCCATATCTTAGGAATATTTATACACGCGGAGTAAATGCCTCTTTTTACACAACCCTGCGTTTAATTTTCCTGTTTAACTTAAACTAGGAATTATCATAACACATCATACCTAATTCCCTATAAGCTATTTTCCTCCCTCCAAGACAGACCAGTATGTGATTCTTGGGAAGGGTACCTGGACAGGTAAGTGTATAACTTTAGTCCTCAGGAATGCTGTCCTAGGTTTTATGGTTTGTGGCCCAGGAAGTGTACGGGACATGCATGAAAGAGTGGCAGTACTGATAGGAGAAGTAAAAGGAGGAAAAATTCCTTGCGATTTTCTAAGTAGTAATGAATTCTGGCTTCAAAGGCAGCTTGGTGATACCATTTCCCCATACTCTCTGCAAAATGTAAATAAAGGAACAGGTAACATCTTGAATATTCATGACCTGTACTGTTCTAGTCATTAATTGTTTGTCAGAGGTCTTAAGAACATTCCTTAGTGTTAAATGTAACAGGAGACATGCAGAAAAATATATATTTTTAACTCCTTTTAAAATAGTGTTCTAAATATTTTTTTTGCATTAAAACTATTTGATTAAATTTTTGTTTCTTATCAGTATCAGAATTTAGGTGTGAACTTGGAGAAGCTTTATAATGTAATGATGGACCTTGCTCGTGACTTACAGGTGAGATATAAAAAGCAGTTACTCAGATATAACTTCAAAGGTATTACCATGAATTAAAGAGAGTTAAAGATGTCTTCTCATGCAAATCAGAATCTCTACTTGAGTTAGTCTCGAGGTTTATCTTTAGAAGAAACTTTTCTTCTGTAACAGTTAACTAAATATTAAAATTAAGATTCTAAGAATGGGAATTCTTTCAGAGTAGTGTGACTTTTGATATTTTAAAGGTGTATGAAATAGTCTAAAAACTATTAAAACAGAGTGCATCTAGGTTTTTATCTATTCCTTGGGTACAAAAATTCTCAGTATATCATTTATTCTGCACTGTATTAGCCAAAGACTGGGACAGACTTTCTAGAGACGTGGTCAGTGCCCCAAGCTTGTCTGTGTTTAAGAGGCAAAAGGGAAATGCCAAAGGCACAGGGTGACTGAGAGCCAGCCTGCAGGAGATGTTCAGACAAGTGTTGCTGTCTGATTGCTTCAGTGCTTAGAGTAAAAACAGATTTCCTGTGCTTTGTAACTAAATTGGGTACATAACCCTATTGTCTTCTATTTTCTTCCTAATTAAAAGTTATGAATTCTGAATGGTTCTTTAATTGTTCAAGTGAATAAACAAAAAGGGATTATTGTATGTGCTATAATAATGGAGCTTGCTCTGAAAGTAAACTGTTGAAAAAAAATGAGGCATGTCTATTTTTTATTACTATTCCTGTATGGAATTATTACTATTACAAAAAGTATTGTTATAGCCCACAAAATGAAGTGATAATGGGCTACAGTATTTAGACTCTATAATTCACACTAGTGTTTCTTTCCACAAACAATGTTGTCATATAAAAAGGGATTACACAGAAAGTGAAATACTGCTTACTGGAAAATAGATCCAAGGAATGACACTGCTATCTGTTTTAAGTTTAAAATGGGCTGATACTGAAGAGTTTCTATATATCTTGCTCTACAGGTTCAAGGTTTATGGAAATTATTTTGTACATTAGAGCTTCCACTTATCAAAATTCTGGCAGGTATGAAAGTTCAAATGAAAATGTGAATCTTCACTTTTTTCACACAGCTGCTGACTATGCTCAAGGAGAATGTTACACCTAAGAATACTAAATGTTAACTTAGCCCCATAACAGCTGTGTGAATTTTAGTTTCCATTTTAGAGGCTAAGAAGCATGAAAGATTGAAGTTGTCAGTTGTAAGCTCTCATTATGTAATTGTGTCTACAGTGATGGAAACACACAAAATACACGTGAACAAACAAGAACTGAAAAAAACATCAGAGATTCTGGGGGTAAATTGTCTTTTTTTTATCTTTTGGAAACTGTATAACATCATCTTTCTGCTTTTACTGAGGGTAACTGATGGAAAGGAGGAGGAATCTTTTTGTTTTGTCACATTTTACAGGGCAGCTTGAGGTTTCTAGGTTTTTTATTATTATAAATATAACTATATTTACATTTTAGGATGCTTCCATGTTTATTAAGGCAATCAAAAAAGAGGCATTTGCTTTTTTAGCCTTACTCCAGAGTGGAGTTTTCTTTATGAAATGCACAGGTCCTTTTGTGTGGTGTTCTGGAGCAGAAATTGTAACAACTTTTTGTGAAGCTACAGCTACCAGTAACCATCTTCCTGAGAAGTGATAGGTATTTCTGTCTCCCTTTGTAAATAAAACACTCTTTACAACTTAGGTGTTCTGAGAGTTCAACGTTTGCCATTTTCCTATTGATAAAAAGAGCTACAAGAGAATCCGATTTGTAGCATAAAACCTGACTAGGTAATCATAGTGGTCTGACAGATTATGAATTTACCACAATAACTTGCATAGCTGTGTTTCTTACAGATCTCTGTAGTCTTCAGTAACCAAAATTATGTCCCCAGAAATTTTGGTACTTTTTACTACAGTAAATCCCCGTCACGTCATGAAACAGTTTAGATTAAAGAACATATTGGCCATCTACAAAACCAAATGTTAATAGCCAGCAATGATTACACATTATCAAGTACTCTATTTTTAAACAGAAGCCCAATATACTTGCTAATGTGGGAAGTAGCCTTGAAGAAAATAATAATGTAACAGAAAAATTCTGGTGTATTAATTTGTAGTTGCGACTCAAAGAGCTTGAACAGGAAGCTCATCGAGTTGCTGGAGAACAGTTCCTTTTAACCAGCAGTAGTCAACTCAGAGAGGTAATATTTATATTATTATGTATCCTGTAAATTGTTACTGA
Source organism: Merops nubicus (assembly GCF_000691845.1). Taxonomy (NCBI): domain Eukaryota; kingdom Metazoa; phylum Chordata; class Aves; order Coraciiformes; family Meropidae; genus Merops; species Merops nubicus. The sequence goes on from NW_008581975.1 coordinate 31,176, forward strand.
TACAGAAGAATTAAAGCATATCAAATTGTCCTTACTTCAGAATTCTTTTACTATGATGTGAATTATTTTATTTTCTAACTTTAATAGAGGAGATACTATTTTTTCATAAATATGACAATGTTGGTTAATCTGTATTTCAATGTATTTACAAAAATTATGCATTTGATTTTAGTAAATACACTGCTTTCTCAGTAGCTTAAAAATAATGATTCAATCTTTTCAATTCTGTACTAGTTCTCTTTGCTACAGTATACTATATTTTCCTTGAAATCTGTTTTCTAGACTTAAGTTCAGGCACCAAATTTTCTTCTCTGTTTCAGCATTTGAAATAGTGAAATATTTGTCATGTTTTTTCTTACTGTAGGTGCTATTTGAAAAGTTAAAACTGCATACACTGTGTGAGAAAGTTCACAGAACTGAAATACAACAACTGGTGTCTACCTCGGAAGTTGTGGTGAGATGGGGAGGTCTTTTCAAACCATCTGCACAGTTTAGGAAAGCTTCTAAGTCATAATACAGTGAAATTGTCATTTATCTAAGGTTTTCCTAACTGTCTTGATTTATTTTTGTTGCACTATTTACACTTCATTTACTTATGCCAGGAATGAAAGTTACAGTTCATGGTGGGGAAGAAAAACTAGCTACTGAAGCTAAACTTTAGCTATAAACTAAGGTTAAAAACTTCAGTACCAGCATATGTGTGTGACCATCTTCCCCAGAGGAGGGAGGCTTTCTTACTGGTCAGGTTTCGGTAGCTCAGTATGACTGGTTGGGTGAAAGAGACCACTGGTGAAATAAAGTATACGAATATAAAATCTGCTGGTGAAAGAAATAGCAACCCAGGCTTTCTCTTTGCTCTCAGGAGATTTGGGCTAAAACTGTCATCTTTTTATGGACTCTTAACTCATTCTTTCATGCTAGGTGGAGAAGTCTGTAGGAAGTTATTTGATATGCGTGGTTTGAATTGGGGTTTGTCACTTTTTGTGACAGTGTTTTTCTTTTGTGCATGAATTTTCCACAGGCTTCCCCCTTCCCCAGTTCTGTGGAGATGCTTGTCTTCAGCAAAAGCTATTACATTTGGAATCAGATCAGGTTTTGATAGGATCTTGTCTGGCCATTATTGGTCTAAGGGAACAGTTTAGATGTACCTGTACAAGAGATCAAATGTATCTTCAGATTCAGTGCAATAAATGTTGCCTATGTGAAGCTTCTCCAATTCTTTCCTCTGTTAGTGTTGGAGCAGATAATTTTCAGTAATGCAGACACTCATGTTGGTCCCACACAAGTGCAGAAGCATTGCAAAACCACTTGTCTTAAAATGATGAAGTCAAGACCAAAGTGCAGACTTCTCGATAGCTTCATAGAATGGCTTAGGTTGGAAGGGGCCCTGGGGATCATCTAATCCAACCTCACTGCCATGGGCAGGGACACCTCTCAACTAGACCAGGTTGCTCAAGGCCTTGTCCAGCCTGGCCTTAAACACCGCCAGGGACGGGCCATCCACAACCTCTCTGGGCAATCTATTCCAGAGTCTCGCCACCCTCATACTGAGGAACTTCCTAAGATCCAGTCTAAACCTACTCTCCTTCAGTTTAAAACCATTTCCCCTTGTCCTGTTGCTGGGAACTATTGTGAAGAGTCCCTCTCCAGCCTTCCTGTAGCTTCTCTTCAGGTATTGGAAGGTAGTTACAAGGTTCCAGCAGAGTCTTGTCCAGGCTGAACAATCCCAGTGCCCTCAGCTTGAGACAAATGTGGATGCCCTTTCCTTTTCATTGAACCATAGAATCATTTAGCTTGAAAAAGACTTTCAAGATGGAGTCCAACCATTAACCCAGCCAGGGGTTACCTGCCAGGTCACCACTAAACTATGTTTCAGTGCCACATCTACATCTCTTTTAAATACCTCCAGAGATGGTGACTCAAACACTGCCCTGGGCAGTTCTTTGAAATGCTTTTATCATGTTCTCTCTTGCACTGATGCTGTGCAGCACAAAGGACCATAAGTAACCCCCCCACCTCATGCCCCAGTGATTTTCAAGTTGTTATGGAATAATTTTTATGTCTGCAGGCTTCCTTAGGCCTAGCACGAAAATGCTTGAAGGACATTATTCTTCAGCCAGCATTTTGTCCGTTCACCTGGGGAAGAAAATTTCTTCCTTCAAAACTCATGTTAAAATTGTTAAATAGTATAACTTAACAGAGAAGTATGCTAATTCACAGTCTTTATTTTGCAGCTACATAAGTTGCAAGATCTTCATCCTTTACCTAAGATAATTTTAGAATACCGTCAGGTGAGTTCCTATTTCTCAAATAATGTACTTGCAATGAAGCAAAATTAACAAGAAAGATATTAATTACAGCTAACTTTTTTTTTTTTTTTTTAAATTGCTCTAATATAAGTTCGTTGAAATCTTCATTTAATTTTTTTTAATTTTGAAGTTTTGGGTATTCTTAAGAGCTTTTAAATGTTTACACAAATTTACACTTCTGTTTTGTGCTCTTAAATTCTAGCTAGCTAAGAACTATGTTGCCAAAACATTTTGAGATCTTCACTGTTAAATGTGCCTATGCTATAAAGCACACTCTTAAGACTAAACGTTTATTTTTCAAATTCTGAAGAAATTCTCTGCAGAAGCTGGAGAAGATAGTTATGGGTTTTTTTGGATGATGAGCCCCATGAAAATCCAACCTAGTTAATCTGCTCTCACTCATAGTGTTTCACTTTTTAGTGGGTGAGTTGCCAAGATTGAAAAACAAAATAAAACAAAAAACAACCAGTGGGTGGTTGTGTTTATTGACCTGGGAATATAAGACATAAATAAATAAATTCCAATAGTACATTTACTTGCATGTGCACAGAACTGGCTTTAGGGTACAACCGAGCACTTACCTCATTTATGCTAATAGGTCAAGTATATATCCATTATTTACTAAGATGAAACTGTCTTTTTAAAGAATCTACAAAAAAGGTTAATATGCATTTGGAAATTAAAATTATAATTTGAAAAATTTCTTGCTTTTATAAACATTTCTCTGAACTTTTTATGTAATTTAGGTTCATAAGATGAAATCAACTTATGTGGATGGACTACGAACATGCATGAGAAAGGTAGAAGTATAAAAAGTCTATAAAATGTGGTATTTCATATATAAAAGGATGTGAAATGATTGCAGTGTTTACAGTTTCAGAACTTTTATATGTGTAAAATTATAAGTTATTTCTTTTTGATTTTGTATTCCTGATTGCAGTCAGTTTTTATTACTGATACTTACATTAAATAAAACTTAGATGCATGTCTTCATCCTTTTCTTTGGGGGATTTTTACTTTACTTGATTACAGGGATTTATTTCCTCTACATGGAATCAGACAGGAACTGTGACTGGCAGACTTTCAGCCAAACATCCAGTAAGTGTGTAAATTAAAAGATTTACATTTTAAGTTTAATTTAAAATTAATATTAATTTCTATAAAATATATAACATTTTTAATACATGAAATGTTCATTTTCATCTGAGTATAGGAGTTGCCAGAAAAAACTTATTAAATGGGTGTTTTACTCTAGACCTTTTATTCTTATGAATATTTCATGTTATTTGTGGATCAGAGTTTAATATTACCTGAAGTTTACCTGAACTAGAGGGGTAGAATGGAGACATGCGTGTACCCTCTAGACTTCCACGGAACACTTGTTTGTAATGAATGTCTGGTGTTTGTGAAACACTCGGTGAGCCCTGGCAGGTACCCTGGGGATTATGGGGAAAAAGGAAACTCTTTTCTTCTGGAATTTGGCTTCAGGCCTCGTAGCAGTGAAGGACTGTTGCTGTGGAAGTCTTGCCAGATGCTTATACAGCTGTGACACTTGGGATCTTTCTGTTTCCTCCCTTGTCATTGGCTATAACGATCTCCGTGTACATGTGAGCGGATGGAATGTGTTTTATCTGACTTTCTGAACTGCTAGAGGCTCAAGTTCTTTTTGCCAAAGTGGCCTTTTTAAGGCCATATTTGAATATAATTTATTATACCATTTTACTTGGAGTTTAGGAAGCGTGCTGACCTTTGACTGCAAGGACGGGTGTGAGGCCTTTTGCATCCCACTTCTGTCACAGCCTGTAGATGCATGGATGAGTGTGCAGGACCTGGTGTGGGAAGAGACAGGGTTGCAGACAGCTTCAGGGGCCCAAGTCAAGGCATAGGCAGGGCAATGACAACAGAAAAGTAGCAGCTGCCTACCTGTGGAAATATTCTCTTTGGTTTAATCATGGCCTCTCGTAGCAAAGACCCCACCTCTGGCCCTGTGGGAGGGGAGGAATAGATGCAGAAGTGGGTCTTGGCTCATGAAGGCTAGAGGGAATCCATGAGGCCCTTGTCCTTTTAACTTGTCACCCAAAGTACTGTCAGTTTGTATCCATGCAGGTTTGGGTGCTGCATGTCTGTCTGTGAAGGTACGACCCTTAAGCTTTGTGGGTACAAATGGCGTTAGAAGCTTTCTGCAGTTTGGGAGAAAGGCTTCAATCTTCTGCAGCTCTACCTAGGAGGAGAGATGTTACACATAATGGTTATGTTGTGTCATAGCTGCTTGCAGGTCCTGACTGATATAGTGACTTGGAGATCTGGCAGAACCCTGTCCTGCAAGGTTCTCATCCTCACAATACTGGTGACTTCCTTAGCTCCTCTGCCTATCTTCAGAGTTCAGGTTTCAGTTACATCCTCCTGCCCTCATGGTACAGATTTCCATACAATTGGTCATCAGTTTATAGGAAGTGTTGATGGTCTTACCTGAGTAAAAACCAGCGTCCAGGGTTCTGAGTTAACAATGGAATAGAGGAGTGTTACTGCTGCTCTTGCTTCTCATGCACTCAGATGGGGGCAGCGATGGGAGAGAATGGACAAGGTGATCATGAAGGTCACAGTTAGCTAAATATCCTGATGTCATGTACAAGTGTCTACAAGTCAGAGCGGGACAGACAGCTGTCTTGAGCAGACACATACAATGCCAGGTGGCCTTTGGCCCATCATGCTAAACATGACACAAAATCAACTTTTGTTAAAGATTGTTTTTCTCCAAAATAATGCTGCTAACCTTAGCATCTGTGGTTGCCTAAGGCTGGCTTTTCCATATAAAGGAAAACATTGGCATGGCTTTTTTTTTTGTGTGTGAAATGTTTATGGAACTTATACCATCTGTTTCTGAATCATTTATTGATATAGAAGATATACTGCAGTGCCCAGTCACTTTACTAAGTGTTAAAGGATTGGAAGATTCTTTCCAGAAGTCATAAATATTGTAAATATTTTTGCAGTTACTTTGATGTTATGTCAAATTTTAGCTGAATATTTGCTGAGGCAGTTTATTTTTAAATGTGTTTTAATGTGCTTTATGGAGTGATTGAAGTGAAAGAAAAGTGTAAACCAGATAAAGTGATAATTCAAATAGAAAAAGCATCCTATTTGCTGCAGTGGCTGTGGGAGATGGGGTCCCAAACAAAGATTTCTCTCTCATTCGTTTTGTAATGGCAACGGATCTATCTGTCCTTTCTCCTTTAAGGCATTAAATGGAGTCCAGAAAGATTTAGTCATAGGTTTAAGGGGAAATGACCAGACATTAGGGTACAAAGCAGGATTTCTTTTTAAGGTAAACTTTTCTGTGATCTTTCAGGAAAATCCACATCCAAAGTATAGATGTGTATTTTTGGCTTTATGTGGGTTTCTCTCAATAGATAAGTTTATTCACATGAATTTTTATGACTTCTGAGTTGCAGCAGCTTAGAGGGGGCTTCTTAATAGAGCTTTACTTCAGTGACTACATGTGTACATCTATTTTAGTTTAACTGTGCACTACATTTCTTCTCATTTAGTTTCTTCTACAGTGTGTGCTATATGATTAATGCATTCTTCACAAATAACAAAATGTTACATAGTACAGTATCTTGTTAAACAGGGACAAATTTGATATTGTAGTTTCCAGCTATAGCATTTTAAGTATTTGCTACTCCATCAGAAACTGTGTATCTGAAAACTTGGCTGAAGAATTTTCAGGTTTATATTTATTTTTGGTTATTTTGTAATATATCCATAAGCTATTTTTTCCGCTGTGGTGGATTGCTTATGACTATTAGGGGAATTTAATTAGGTTTATTATCTGAATATGTTATTTGAAATTATTTTTTGTGTAAATATATTAGTCTTGCCTACTTTAGGATACTGCTTTATTATATTGCTCATAGATAACTTTCTTATTAAATATATTTATTACATTCATAAAGACTTACTTATGTTCTCCAAACCTACCTTGAAATAATACTTTCCAGCCTCTCGCTTTTAAAACAAAAATATGTCATGACAGAGGTGGAAAGGTATAAAGCCTCTTTCAGAAAAAAAGAGAAATCCTAACTCTGGAGATAAAGATTTCATATACCTTGATGCTGTAATTTGGTTTGAGATGTAAATTTCAGTGCTAGAATCAAATATCAAGTTCCTGTAGCAGAGAGAACTGCAATGCTACTTCTATACTTCTTACACTTCTATACTTCAGAAGCTGTTTGTATCATTAAACTAAAAACCATGAAGTGGTGGGATTCGGGGGGCATTTTTTTCCTTTTGGGAATAAAAAGTCATGCTGAAGACAAAATTTTTTTACTTTCTCAGAGCAAGTGGAAAAAAAACAAAACCAAAAGAACAACAAAACCCACCAAAATAAAAACGTATCTATTTCTCCCTAGGAAAAATGCTTTTAACAACTTGTCCAAAAAAGGCCAAGAAAAAAAAATAACCTTTCAATCAAAGCAGCATGTTAGCCTTTAGTCTGGAACGAAGGAATGTAATTTAAAAGAGAAACTAATTAGAGTTTGTTGAATGTTAATGTTCTCGAAGAACCTGAAACATTGACTACAATTCAGTCTCCAACAGCTACAAGCAGTATTCTCTAACAGTGAATGTGTGATAACAGAATTGCATGCTTGTTTAGTAGAAAACGTGTGTTACTAATAGTGTTTGGAGTATGAATAATAAGTTGCCCATCTGGTTTTCATTCTAATGAGAGGGACAATGACTTGAAGCAGAGACCCCTCTGAACAATTGCCAGCAAAAATAAGTCTGCTCTGTCAATTTAGTAAACCAGTTTTTCTGATTATGCACACTTTATCTGTGTGTTCTGGGCTGCGTTCTGGAGTGAATGGACTAACTGTCTCTGAGATAAAACTCAGAGGTAGCTTTGGAATAGTTTTGGGATTGTTTATGGCAGTGTGGATGAGATGCTGCCTGTTTGTCTCCCTTTTATAACACTCTCCCAACAGGTTTTACACCCTTAGCATACCCACATGTGCACAGCAAGCAAGGCAGACTGTCAGAGTTGTGCTATCAAAACTATTGTGATGGCTCTTACGTTTCAGGCATTTTGTCCCATCCCTCATTAAGGCTATAGGCTGCTCTCTGACACTACCAATACCCTTCCTGGAAGTTTATAGTCCCAGTTGGTTTCCAGCACAAACAGGATGTTCTACATGTACAAATTTGGAGCGTTCTGTTTCTCCTTCATAGCTTTTTAGAAGGCTTTGGCAGAGCTGATGCAATGTAAGGAGCCAGACACCAAGTCTGAGAGCAGAGACATCATCACGACTTCCTTTCTTTTGCAGAAATGAACCAATGCCTTTGCTGCTTTTGGAGCTACACCATTAGGAATATCACTTTTGTAAACTTGTTTTCATGCACTCTCCTACAGAAATGAATGATGATGTAGAATGGACAGACAGTATGGGTCTTACATTTGCATTGATCATATTTGAGTGTGTTTTCTATTTTTTAAAAAAAGTATGTTTGTTGGAAAGCACTGGGGATAGACACAAGTCAGACATTACAAGTTCATATAAAATATCTTGTCAAAAGTCTTCTATAATGTCATCTAGGCTAACAATCATTTTTAACTAAGTATACTCTAATGCAGGCCTCACTAAAATAATAGTAGGTTGTCTTAACAGATGAGAATATCTATGTTTTCTTGGACTTTTTTGCATCAAAGCAATTTAGTGTCATTTTCTAGTCAATACAAACACTGTCACTCTAATGAGCTATTACAGAAAGTCAGAGTGCACATGCTGTTTATTATGGTTGGTCTGTGTTCTCTACATATCTCTTTCATTCAGAACATTTTTGTGCTGATTTCTTTTTAGTATATTTATTCCAGTACTCTTGCATCATGTACTCATTATGACTGCACTAACAGAACCAAAATAGTATCCCATTTTATGAGTGTTTAGAATTTTGATGTTTTTACCATCTTTTTTTGTTGCTTTATTTTTTAGGAGCATATTTTAGTGAAGGTTTTAGCATTTAAAGAAACTATATTTACAATGTTGGAGACAAGTTCTCCATTTCTTCTTAGTCACTCAGTACAGTTTTTGTTTTGATAGGGAAATTTTACTTAAATGAGTGAGAATGTTGACAAGACTTTAGTTCAGTCCCATTCATGATGAAAATTTGCACTGTTAACATTACAACAGGGTATTCTTAGTTATTGGTGTGACAACTACAGTATGAAAAATCACTGTTAGTTGTATCACAACACTTGTCTGTTGCTCCAGAACATCATGATGTTGATTTAATATCCAAATGCAGAAATAAGGTTTTTGCAACATAGACCTTTGTTCTCTTAGCATCTCGAGTACACCTAATATCCTTTTCTATGATATATGCATGTCTTGGGCATTCTCTATAGTAAAGCTCCTGATTTGTGTGAATTCTTTCATCTCATGGTAACTGTGATGTATCTAGTACATGGTCTACATTGTGCAACATTTTCCATTTGTCTCAGTAAAGCTTGGAGCATCATCTGGGCTGTAATTCTGTAGTAACAAGAGCAGTTCAATCATTTATATAACTTCTATTTGGGATTATCTTTGTATGTATAATTGTTCTGTTTGTTATGTAAAGAAAGATAATATGTAGCCGGTATAAAATTGCTTCTCTGCAGTAATCAACATATAAAATGCTTGCATTTTATTTATGCAAGATAAGATAGGGAGTTTGTCATTTCTTCTACAAACTAAACATAAGCACATAAATATAGACAGCAATTAAAAGTAACAGCTCAAAAATGGAATATTCTCTACAACTCAGAATAATATCAGCTAAAGTATTTTTAGCACATTTTGAAATGTTGACTGTGGAAGCTGAATTCCTTCTTCACTCTTGTTTAGTATCTGGAAAAAAAGCTCCTCAGAGAAGCTTAGGCTTGTAGAAATAGGAGAAAAAGTGTTCATGTAAAATTTTCCTATGCTAGGCAGGTGATGACATTGCATACTTCCACTTGTTTCATTGAAATTTGGAGAGACAACAGCTCAATACATTAGGTGTAAATTCAATTGTCAGCACTTGAGTGCCCGCCGCTGTTGAGCGGGCTTTGTTAAGGTAGTTGTTTATAGGCTGATTTATTTTATCCTTTGAATGGCCTCTGCCAGTGATGTTTTGGGAATTCTGCAGGTAGAAGCCAAAACTATGCACTGACCATGCTTTAGAAATCCATGCTGGGATATAGCAAGTGTTACTGCTATGTTGTTTTTGCCTAATATGAATGTGACTGGAGCACATAGCTAACAAGAAAGAAAATTATCATCATTGTTGGTCATAACAAGTGGTTTTTATAGCTATGTAGCTTTCACTACCACAAAACACCTTTTAATTTGTAAAGTGAAGTAATTAAAGTAATACCTGTTACTTAGAGTATTTTGTTACTGAAGTTAATCTATACACTGTGTAGTGTCTTGGAATTTTATTGTCTGATTCCACATAATTTTGGAATAGTTTCAGAGCAATATTAGTATGGTATTTTGGTTACAAGAAACAAGTAGTGCTCTTCACTTGTAGCCTATCACAATCTTTGTTCTTCCACTGTTTATCCGTACAAATTCCAACTCCTGGCTGAGCACTTCTCACATGCCTGAGATTAGCATATGGTCGTAGTCATGTTACCTCTGTACGAGGTGTTTCATAGATCCCATGTCCCATTGAGCTCATTTTCAGTCTCCTCATCTGTAAGACAGTTGCTCAGACTTGAATCTTCAGCACTGTGAAGAAATGCACACGTATGATCTTTGTATTAGTTTAAATATTTGTGTGCCTGTTCGTTATGGAGTTGTCTGTTGAGACCTCTTTTTTGTTGACTAAGATTTTAGAAATTCTGCTTGAAATTTTTTTTTGTTCTTCTGTTAGTGGGGTTTTCAGATATACACTTTTAGGAAATACTCAAAGCTTGGAGACTTCCATTCCAAGAGGACAATTGGAAAACAAACAAACAAAACAACAACAATAAACCACACACACACACACACACAAAAACCACAAAAAAACAAACAAAACCAAAAAACCCCAACAAAACAACAACAAAAACCAAAATAAAGAAAAACAAAATAAAACAAAACAAAAACAAACCACAAAACCCCAAAACAGAAACCCCCCAAACCTACCTCAGGTGTGCAAACTGTATCTTGTCTTACAAACTCTCAAAAGTGATAGCTGTTAGCATATTTCTTTAATGGCTGAATTCCTTTTTGCAAGGACAAAATAGTCTGATTTTGATATCAAAATAATTCTGATCTCAGCATAGATTTCTTTGTTTTAATGTAACAAAAGTATTTCAGTAGTTTATTTTGCTATACAGTATTCTACCATACACTGCTGTTCTCCTGTTCCATATCTCATTCAACAAAAGTTACTTTAAAAAATCTGAAAGCTCTGACAAGACAAAAAATAGAGGAAACTCAAATTTTGAATAATAAAAAGAGAATGAATTAGAGAGAAAGATCAAAAATCAGATACAGCAAAAGAGACTTCTTGTCTTGGATGGTCCAGTTTATCAGACTACTGATTTCCAAAAGCTTTGTCATAGGCGTCCCAGAAAACGTCAGGAAAATTCGCTGTAGCTCTACATCCCTATCACATCCAGCTTTTACTGCTGACAGTTCTTTTTTTCTGCATCAATAAGAGGAAAATTTGCCAGTTCTCTATTTCCTCAGCATCCTTTCATAAAACCTCAGGAAACTTCACCCAGCCTGTTGAAGATGGATGCACTCTCTCAGGTTTGGAACAACAAAAAATAGTGGTTTGGAGAAAGTTCCCTGAAGACAGACAGAATAGGACAGAGATCATCTTGCTGACTGCCATGTGACCTTGTTGTCCCTAGTTCTCCTGTATTAACATGGTCAGCTCCTGGCTGTAGCTCTTAGGAACTTACAGTTAAAGACCGCTTCTATCAAACCAAGAACTGTCCTTTCCTCGCTGTGAGCACAGGAGGAGATATTGGTTATTTAGTTTTCCTTTAACTCCTTCAGCCAGCCTCCTGTTCACAGTCTTCTGTAGCCTTTTAAGAGGAATTCTCTGCTAACATATGCTCAGTAAATTCCTCAGTGTGTGGAGCAATCTTTGGGATGCTATGTTTTACCCTTTCATAAAACAACAGCTACATCTTTTCTTGAGAATGTAAGTTCCTCCCATCTGGCAATCTTGTAATTTTTCATGTTTTTAAAGATCTAATATTTGTACCCTTGAGCAGTATTCCCCTAACACCGTTTACTTTAAAGCTGTAATATACAGCTAATATACCACTAGTACAATATTGACTAGCTCCAGCTGCCACTCAAAGGGTTGTTATTGCTATGCCTTAGCACTGTGTTTTCACCAAAACCAAATCAGATCTTCTTGGAGTTCATTCCAGAGTTTAATATCCTCCCATATTGATGAGCATTAGGTTAACAGAGCTTATGTTCTGAGTATAATTTTCTTTCATGCAAGTGAAATGAAATAATTAAATTTAGTCAGTTTATATATGTGAAACAAAAGCAGTCTTTGTCTTTTTGAAAGATGCACAGAGCTGGGAATGTACAAACTCCCTTGCTTGCTTTGCAAAGGTTAGTAATCTGTCAGTGTGTAATCAAGCATCGGGGCCGAACCCATGATTTGACAAGATAATTTGTCACAGAACATGTCAAATCAATGTTAGTAAAATAATATTTTTTTTTTTGTTATTTTAAAAAGTATTCATCAAGGCCTTTCTCATATGCCACTACAACATTGTTACCCAAAGTCATTGCCAGGTCTAAAGTTCAAAGAACATTGCAGAAGGAGTATTAGTCATAGAACATAAAATACTCTAATTTTATGGCCAACTCTCTAAGAAGTCAGTATTTTTTATTTCCCTCATCATCTTCCCTTGTATTCACATAGAAAGCTGCTTAAGCTTGTGGGAAGGTGATGAGTTACTTCTCTCACTTGACTGACATCTAAAACCCTGCTAATTCTGTGCTGCTGAGTAAGACAAATGGGGAGTACGTTACTTTGACTGCTTACTGTTAAAAACCAGTAACTACTACCAAAAAATAAAGAAATCGTTCACCAGAAGCCAATATGATTCTGTGGGTTTTGACAGGGAAAATAGGTGTCTGTAATTTTTAACTAGCCACTAGGTGGCAATTGCAGACAAGTCAAGAGTTGCTTTGGAGTCCACACACACACATACCAGGCTGGTATTGCTATGATGACCTTCTCGTTTTCGTATTTTCTCTATTTATTGAGCTACATGCTGTATTTTGAAAATACATCTTCAGACTGAGATCTGAAGATCATCTTCTGTGAGAGAAATAACAGAAAAGAGCTCTTCGTTCCTTTACAATCATAAATACATGCTGTTATGGACAATAATTAAATGTAGCAGTTTTCCAAAAGAGAAATCATGGAAGCTTTTAAAATTCTTATTTCCTCTGTGTAATTTCTTCTGAGTGAGTTGTCACCAACTTTGGAGGTGCCAGAGAAATTGAATGTCAAATTCTGATGTTGTGAGTTACCCTCAGGACTCGAGGTCTTGTTGTTCTGCATTGCAAGAACATTACTTTGGGCAGTGTGCAGTTCTCCTCGCTGTTTCTCCAGCAGCTTTGGCCTCTAACAAAGAGGCAAGCAGGCTGTTGAGGTTAAGGAAGTAGCTCCCTGAGCCTGTCGTTCTTCTCAAATTGACTGAGCTATGAGAGCACAATTTATCAATAGGTGCAGTCTCACATAGAGCAAGAAAAGACAACTGAAAAGAAAAAGGAGTAAGAAAATTTTGAAGAAGCAAATAAACAGGAAAAAACCCACTACAAGACTAAGAAGAAAAAAGTCATTAGAGATACAAAATATAAAGCTCAAAGGCATTGTCACCTACATGGCTATTATCATTCTAATGAAGTCTGGTCTTAGTGACCAAAGTATGGCTTCTGCTCCCGAAGTCATATAATGCTAGTCATCAAAGGCCATTGATTTAGAGCTTACTTCTTGTTTCCTTGTGTGGAGCTGAGTTCTTGTTCAAAGAGAACATTTGTGGCCTAATTTTTTTCATAAACTTTCTGGAGAAAAAAATTAAGAAAAATTCCAGAAACTTTTTGACTTAATGCTAATGGTTTTGCTGAGTGATACACTTCAGGAGATAAATTAGAATTTCACCGCTCCGAACTTTTTTCAAACGAGAAAATCTGGTTTTCTCAAGTATTAGGAAATAATTGGTAACTTGAAGCAATAGCTATTAGAGCAATTAAATCTGGCAAGATTGCAGCTCCAGTAAATATTCTTGCTTATAAGAAATCTATTTTTTGCTAGTTGTTTACCTTGGTAACCACAGTAAAACTATATTTAATTCCTCTATCATCTCTATTTTGCTCTAGTGTTTGCCATTGTGTGTCTCTGTGCCAACAGGTGGATTAGTTGCCACATCAAAGGATATAGATGTCATAACTTTACTTGGTCTAAATGCTTCCTTATGTCTGTTCAAACTCCTTAGCTGTTTTTATCTTCCCCTCTGACACATCCACACTGTATACATTTATGAATGGATACTCTTATCTCAATAGTAAGTTTTGTCTCTGTTCTTATTTTTAAATAAGCCCTTAAATCAGTGCAGGCATTAATCAGAATCAAATGTCCATAGAATATTCTGCAGCCACCTCTGTGCATTCCCATTTATTTCAGTAACGTACTGTTGCTTTTTTATTCCTGTTCCATTCCTTGCAGTTTGTCAGTGTTCAGACAGACATGTTCCATACATATTTAGAAATGCAGATCTGAGCAGTTAGTAGATTAACGAGCCATTTTCTAGTAAAAAATAATACATATATGGCTATAAATGCCTTTGTATACATCTATAGGTATCTATTTATAGGGAGTTACCAGGGCTGACTGAGGTTACTTGCTCAAAAAAACAGTAATTTATGCTACTGAAAATTTATATGGAGAGGAAAAGAGAGGTGTGGGCTAGCTGAATAAATATAAATAACTGAAAGGAGAATTTAATATAGCAAATATGAGCAACAGCTCTACTTAACACAAAGTGAGACAGTTAAAAGGCACCACCAGCCTCTGTGATTAGGTGAAGTCTAATTATACTGACTTCAAAGGTAATCTATGCAATATATCTGTATATTGTAGTCCTTTGAAATAAGCAAAATAATGTGCATAACTTAGGAGGAAATCAACAAGCAGTTGCAAATGTAGATGTACAATTCAGGATACCAGAAAAGGAAGGCTCAACAATGTGTAACTGAGAGTAAACTCACCAAACTGGGAACTCTGTTATTTGTTGGATTTTGATTAGGTTTTGTTTTCATTGATAATTCTACTCTTTGATACAATGATTTTCCGCATGGATTAGAGCATGCTTTTTGCAAGGCTTGAATGCTTTATTAGAAAGCTGTTTGTGAGACTCTAACAGACATCAAGAGCCCACCAATTCTGAGTCTTCATGCCTAAGTGAAGTCTGTCATCGTTTCTGAATGGCTCTGTATAGAGAAACTAACAGCACAGGCAAGTAGCTTCACTGTCTTCATCTGAAAACAAAACAAAACAAAACAAAAACAACAAAACAGACAAAAGTAGAACAGTTTTTCACAGAGATATTTTCAGAACCAAGAAAACAGATTTCTAACCTGTGCTAGAGCATCAGAGTAAAGAATGCATTAAATTTAATGATTTAATGCTTGTTATGGGGGGAAAAAAAGGGTTTTGCTGACAACCAAATAGCAAAAAAGAGTACAGTTTAAGGGTGTGAGTTTTTTCAGTTTCCTACCAGTCATGATCTCACATTCAACAAGGCCAAATGCAAGGTCCTACACTCGGGTCATAACAGCCCCATGTAGTGCTGCAGGCTTGGGGAAGAATGGTTAGAAGGCTGCCCAGCAGAGAAGGACCTTGGGGTTCAGGTTTATAGCCAGCTGAATATGAGCCAGCAGTGTGCCTGGGTGGTGAAGAAGGCCACCAGCATCCTGGCTTGTCTCAGAATGTGACAAGCAGGAGTAGGGAAGTGATTATCCCCCTGTACTCGGCACTGATAAGGCTTCACCTTGAGTACTGTGTTCAGTTTTGGGCCCCTCACTCCAAGAAGGACATTGAGGGGCTGGAGCATGTCCTAAGAAGGGCAACGAAGGTGGTGAAGGGTCTAGAGCACAAGTCTTACGAGGAGAGGCTGAGGGAACTGGGGTTGTTTAGCCTGGAGAAAAGGAGGCTCAGGGTAGACCTTATCACTCTCTGTAACTACCTGTAACTGTAGAGAGGTGGGGATCCATCTCTTCACTCAAGTAACAAGTGATAGGATGAGAGGAAACAGCCTCAAGTTGTACCAGGGGAAGGTATCAATTTGGTATAGGAAGAATTTCTTCTCTGGGTGATGGAGTCACCATCCCTGGAGGCGTTTAAAAGAGGTGTCGATGTGGCACTTAGGGACATGGTTTAGTGGTGGACTTGGCAGTTATGGTTGAACTTGGTGATTTTAAAGGTTTCTTCCAACCTAAATAGTTCTACATTACTATGAAAACCTTTTTTTATAAAAGGATATTTCCATTTATACAATGAAGGTCTTACTAATTCTGTTGCAGGTTTGCCAAACTTATTTATGAGGTTTGAATGTACTTTTTTTTCCATGTGTTTTCCATAATCAAGACAATACAATTCTTCTCAGAGGTTGCATTTTAAGACATGATACACTGACTACAGTTTCTGCAAAATACTTGTTTCTGCCTTTAATAGTTGATTTTTTTTATGTTATGCTACAAGTGTACTTTATATGTAGCTAATACATATATTTTTTAAAAATTGCTTGGTAATGAAGCCACAGTCTTTCTATGCCTTTCTGCTGCCTCATACTTTGAAGGCTTCAGTTCTGTCTGAGTCAGAAATGATGTGAAGTAGAGGGAAGGCAATGGGTTGGCACATAGATAATCAATTATAGTAATATTATAGAAACAGAATTATAGAATCACATGATAGTTGAGTTTGGACAGGACTGCTGCAGGTTATCTAGTCAAATACCTCCTGCTAGAGCAGGTTTCTCAGAACCATGTTTAGTCGGGGCTTGAGTATCTCCAAAGATGGAGAACTTCACAACCTGGTCTGTGCAGTCTATTGCCAGTGTTTGACCACTGTCATAGGAGCAGTAGCAGTTTTTTCTTATGTTTAAATAGAATTTCCTGTAATTATTTATGACCACTCCCTCTGACTCCATCTTCTTTACACACTCCCATCAGGCATTCTGAGCAGAGGGGAAGGATCACCTCTCTTGAGCTACTGGTGACACTTTCTTGATGAAGCCGAGAAAGCTGCTGGCCTTCCTAGGTACAAAACCTCATTGCTGATTTATGTTCAACTTGTTTTTTCACCAGGATCCACAGGTGCTTTTCTGCAAAGCTGCTTTCCAGACTGTGAACTCTATGAGATCCTGATAGCCTATTTCTCCAGATGTTTAAGGTCCCTCTGAATTGCAGAGCTGATATATCAGACCTGATACATCAACTACTCCTGCTACTTTTGGATTGTCTGCCATCTTGCTGAGGTTATGCTCAATCCTGTTATCCAGGTCATTAGTGGCTGTGTTAGGCAGTATTAGCCACTGGTGTACTCCAGTAGTGCCTTGCCTTCAGCTGGTCTTTCTGCCACTTATCAAACCCCTTTGAACCTATCAGTTCAGCCAGTTTTCAGCCCACTGTCTACTTATCTAGCTTGTACTTGATCAGCTTGTCTACGAGGCTTTTATGAGAGATTGTTTTGAAAGCCTTGCTGAAGTCAAGGTAAACAACATCTGCTGCTCTCCCTTCATCCACTGAGCTAGTGACTTCATCGCAGAAGGATATCGTTGGTTAAGCACAATTTCCCCTTTTAAATCCATATTGACTACACCAGATCATCTTCTTGACTTTAATATGTTTGCAAATGTTTTGCAGGATTATTTGCTCCATCACCTTCCCATGAATTGAGGAGAGGCTGATTGGCCTGCAATTTTCTGCATCCTCCTTGCTTTCCTGGAAGAAAGGAGTGAGACTTGCTTTCTGCAAGCACTCAGGAGCCTCCTCTGATCATGACAACCTTTCAAATATATTTGAAACTCAGACATTGGCTTCATCTATCCTTTTATACATTGGAACCTATGGAAATTAATTTTGGATTATGATGATGTGTTTTTTTAAAAAATATTTTTTTAGCCAATGGTTTTCTGGTTAATCATCCACTAGAATAGCTTGACATTTTTACCCCCACTTACTCAGAAGCAATGAGAAGTATTAATAGCTAACTTTCGCAACCAGCTTTTCCATCACAGTGTTTCAAGTATATTCCTTCTTGTCTGTTGGGACATAATTGTTCAGACAGAGCAATTTTGTTTCTCTGTAGCTTCTAACAAGATGTGGATGCCCTTTGCTAACAATAATGGTTAACAGTCGCATTTCAGATTGGATCTGTGAAAGTTTTGCAGAAATGTACTTGAAATAAATATATAAATGTATGTTGAAGACTTGAGATTCAGATGTATAAAGTCCTGGGTTGTCTTGTCTAGATTGTGCTTTTACCAAGAAAGGTTGGATCAGATAATTCTTGAAATCCCATCCAATCTTGTATTCTATGATTCTGTGAAAAGCAAAAATACAGGCACTGTTATGTAGTCCAAGGCAGTAAGTAACAGTCATTTACCAAAGCCACACCAATCTTCCACTTTTGATACAGTAAAACTCTCACCTAATTTTCAACTCAAGCAGAGGAAAGCTTTCCATTTGGAAGACTCTTATAAGATTTTCTCCTTATTTCTTCTTCCTTCTTTTAAATATCTGAGGTAAATTTATCTAATCAAATTTGGTAATCTAAATCTCAGAAAACATCCTCTCCATTGGAATCTTAGGTCAGCTTGTTGTATGTCATATACAGATAGATTGAGCTATCCACTGGAGATTCCTGTCTTTGTCTAGTGACTATAGAGGGATATCTATCCAGCTGGTTTAGACAAATGACTAGCCTAAAGACACCTAAAATTAGATGGAGAAGTCTATTAAGCTATTCCTATAGCTTAGAGAAGCATTATCACCTTCGTGTTTCTTGAGTTACTTTTCTTCTGAAGATTTATTCAAATTATGAGTTAACTCATTTACAAGTGAAAGTACATTTTGCACTTGTGATTACTTACTAGTGTTTTCCAGAATTAGTAACACTCCTAAAACTGCATTGAACACAGACTTTCTGTGTATGCAGTCAATGAAAACAAGATGGCAATATAGTGATTTATTTTTACCATTGTAAACAAATTTTGAAATACATCATTTCACTTTGTTCAGGACTTTGAAGCTAATGAGTTAAAGAACAATAATCAGTGAGAGTAACTATAAAATACTTATTAAGTATGTGTCAATATCAGTATAGAGCCCAATGAAGAGTCCATACAATGATATCTACCATTAAAGTGATTCAAGTCAGAATTAAAATCTCGTGATTTGGTTTTTCAGATGTGTAAAATGAGGCTCCTACATTCATTGGTGAGGTCACATCTCGAGTACTGGGTTCAGTTTTGGGCACTGCAGTACCAGAAAGACATTGAGGTGCTGGAGTGGGTCCAGTGAAGAGCCACTAAGCTGGTGAATGAACTAAGCCTAGAGAACAAGTCTTAAGAGGAACAGCTGAGGAAACTGGAGTTACTTAATCTGAAGAAAAGGAGGCTGAGGGGGGACCTTACTGCTCTCTACAGCTTCCTGAAAGGATGTTGTAGAGGGGTACGTGCTGGTCTCTTCTCACAAGTAACTGGCGATAGGAGGAATGGCCTCAAGCTGCTCCAGGGAAGGTTTAGACTGGACGTTAGGAGGAACCTTTTCACTGAAAGAGTTGTCAGGCATTGGAACATGCTGCCCAGGGAGGTGGCTGAGTCACCGTCCCTGGATGTATTTAAAATCTGTGGTGCTTGGGGATATGGCTTAGAGGTGGTCTTGGTAGCGTTAATGGTTGGACTCAATCTTAGAGGTATTCTCCAACCAAAGTGATTCTGTGTCCAGGTACATCATGACAGACTTAATTTTCTAAACTCCTGAGGATCTGCTCTCTTCCACAGCCTCTTAAACTGCATGTTATTCATAGGAACCATCAATGATCCTCCCCAACTTGTTATCAATAGAAATTGATAATTGTCAATAGAAATGTTAGTTTTGTGCATATGGTTAATAGCATTACAGTAAGCATTGCCACAACTGTACTTTGAAAAGTTTCTAGAAAGTGAAGAATAAAATATTAAAGATGGCAAGTGTCAAACTTCGTACTGATGGATTG
Source organism: Merops nubicus (assembly GCF_000691845.1). Classification (NCBI taxonomy): domain Eukaryota; kingdom Metazoa; phylum Chordata; class Aves; order Coraciiformes; family Meropidae; genus Merops; species Merops nubicus. The sequence goes on from NW_008581975.1 coordinate 50,756, forward strand.
AGAGTAGGGTTCCTCATTTACCCATGGTGTGAAAATATTGTGTATTATGTAGTAGCTTTCTGTGTATGGTGCTGTGATGGGAGTTCAACTTGAACACATTTAATTATAGATCTTTAAGGGTGATACTGAGACTAGAAATGATACTGTTATGTTTTGGGGGTTTTATTCTTTTACTTCTGCTTTAAGTTTCAATAGCTTTTGCAGTCTGATTACATCCCTCAGAAGCCTAAAATAACAATTTTGATTTTAAAATTACATAGAAAATGATCATGCTGATTTGGAAATTATATAGCACTATTCCCATCTCCTGAACTCACAATATTACATGTGTATTACAGTATATTCATCTAATTCCTGAACCACTTGCAAATTAATTGCATGGAATTACAAAAATCAAGGTTAAAACACATTGTCTTGTCATGTGTTACCTTTCTAGATGAAGAGGCATAATGATGTAAAATAGCACAAGGAAGCTCTAGTGTGTCATCTTCCATGTCGTACTGGAGGTGTATAAACCCAGATCTTTAAAGAAAAATCTGTTATTCCTAGTCCTGCATGTTTGTTGTACTGTGCTGTAGTTAGGAAAGAGCTCCTTCTTTATTTTGTCGTGCATTTCAAAAAAGTGGGAATAGATACTAGAAACATTTCTAGAGACTGGAGAAGAACCTGTTCCCTTAGTTTAAGGTAGGGTTCACATGTGTTCTTTTCTTGAAAGTGATACACCATATCTAAAAAATAAAGGTTAAAATAAGAAGAAAATTATTTTTATTTAGTTACTAATAATGTTCTATGGTGCATCCAGAGATCAGGAATTGGAAAGGCTGCCAGTGAGAAATCTTTCTTACAAGCTTCCAATTTTCAAGGCAGAGCAAATATTTCAAAAGTATCTATAGTTACATGAATGAAGATACCTTTGAAAGGCAAAGTGGTTCATCTTGACATTAGTATCACTGATGTTCTTGTGTTTATGAACAGTTTATAAGCAACATGTTTTCATAAACTTTAACTTACTAAGCATTTTTATTCTTTGTAGAACATTCAAGGTATCTCAAAACATCCAGTAAGAATTACAAAGAAACAGTACATAAAAGGTACACTATGTTTTTATTAACTTGAAAAGGCAATTTTATGTAACTATTTTACTGTTATATTTTAAAGCAGACTAATAGCTGCAGAATTAAAGAATAAAATAAATTATTGATGCTTAGTTATACATTATCATTTAAACCAATTACTTTTTACTGGTTGTTCCTGAAAAAAAAAATTGCTGTTTCAGCACTAATCCTAATAGTCACAAACTTTTAGATTTTTTTTGTTTCCCTTAACTATCTCACTGTTACTTTTTTTCAGCTGAAATTATGCATTTTAGCTCCATTAAATATCCGAGGGAAGATTTTGTGTGTATTCAGCTCCCAAGGCTTTTCCTGAGGAGAAGTTAAAGCTGGGTCATTTTAATCAAACTCACAACTAAACACCAATAGTTAATCAGATATGTTGGTTTCAGTAACAGAAGAGGATTTAAGGCAGGTGATTTGGAGAGGATCAAAGTCTATAAAAGCATGACCCAAGTGTTAAACTGAAAAACCCACAATAATAGATTCAAATATATGGGAGAGATACAACATAAGCTCCTCTCCTTGCATGCCTACAGCCATAGCTGGGAAATGCTCAGTTGTTGCACTTGGATCTCAGATAAGGGCAGGCTTGTCTTTTCACAGCTATTCACTCTCTGCATTTGAAATAATACAGGTCATAAAACACAAGTCTGTTGAAGACAATGAAAAGTGTGGCAGCAGTTTTATCTGCCTGATTAATTTTTATACGTATTTTTCAGAAGTAGTTATGAAAGAATGTGTGAGTAGTGGCTGTGTAAACCTGAGCTGCTGTGCATAACTGTGGCACACAGGCCTTTCTGGAAACAGTCCAATCAGTTTTCTTCATCATTTTATCACGTGCTTCTCAAAAATGTTTTTCTAAGTGCTTCGTTCTTGTATCAAAACACACTAATTTTTTAATATACTTTTATGCTGACCAGATTAATTCTGTTGTATTTCAAACCACCATTCCTTTCTACACCAAGACAAGTCATAGTCCCTGGGTACACTGAGTTTCTAATACCTGGTCCATGTACATTATTGCTTTGTGATGTCATAGGGGATTTCTGACATGAGAATTTGGATGCCTGCGTCTGCTCTATGTTCTCAATATTGTATTCCCCTACAGTCTGTAGCTCAGAATTTGGTTATTAACACATTGCTGCAGCATGTTCGAAAATAAGAAAAGCTATTTTTCAGTTCATCTCTACAGACACTTCTTTACTAAGTGAACTGTGAATAATGTTAGTTATTGTGCATATTTGCTGACTGGTGTTTTGGGAGGGGATTGTTTTTGGAAAAGGAGAAGTAGTGAGTGGTACTGCAAGGATGGCAGAGATATTGTACATGACCGATAGAGTAAAATAATTGTGATGCTGGCAGTTGGTGTGCTGCTAGGTTGTTTACATTGCTGTTTGTGTGGGATTAGTTCTGTGTTTGGTGTGTTGTTTACCACCTCCTATGGTTTGCATCACAATATTTTTTGAGCTGGTGTTTGGGACTTAAATATCTATCTTCTCTCTAGGAAAAGAAGAAGAAATAGTAACTATTTCCCCAAGAACGTTATTTGTTTCAAAAAAAGGACATACATTTTTAGCAGCTGGTAAGACAGTATGTATTATTAATCTCATGCATATTAATGTTTGCAGTTCTGTCATCTTTTCCTCCCTCTCCTTTGGATGATATATTTTAGAAGGCTGTCAAATCCCTTAGTATCAATTAATATTGTTATATGATGTATACTCTGTAGTGTGATTTGGAGCTGAGTGATATTCAAGACTTATCAGTAGAAACAAAGAACTAATAAGATTAATTGACACCTGGAGGCAATGAAGGAATTGGGCACCTTGTAATCTGTAAGTGGAATACAGTTCCCTCAAGAAGAGCTTTTTGCATCCATCTGGGGGTTTTGAGTGTGAGGAAATGACTGAACAGTCCAGGCTTGCATTTTAATTTGTAATCGTTTGATTAAAATGCAGTTATGGTGGGGTTTTTTTTGAGCGATAGGTCTATTTCAACACTCTATTTCCTAGATTTTTCCCATATTGAGTTAAGGATCCTTGCTGACTTATCATCTGAACCAGAACTTCTGAAACTGTTCCAAGAACCTGAAACCACTGACATCTTTTCCACACTGGCTTCTCGGTGGTAAGAGTAAATGGTTGCATTTTTTTCATAGTAATTAGACAAAATAGTAAGAATGGCTTGAACTATTGTATTAGTACATAACGATTACAAAAGGCAGTATTTTGTTGCAGTAGCTATTGTTAATACTGTTTTAACACCATGAGTGATAACTCCTTTCTCTCTTTCGAAGCATTTTCTTCTCCATGGTGTTAGTTGACATATACTTTATTGCTCGCTACAGCTACCTAAAAGGAGGTTGTAGTGAGGCTGGTGTTGGTCTCTCCTCCCAGATTACTGATGATAGGACATGAGGAGATGGCTTCAAGTTGTGCCGGGGAGGTTTCGATTGGATATTAGGGAGAATTTATTCACTGAGAGAGTGGTTAGACACTGGAACGGGCTGCCCAGGGAGGTGGTGGAGTCGTCATCCCTGGAGGAGTTAAAAAAATAAGTAGATGTAGCAATTCAGGCTATGTTCTAGGGGATAGGAAAATGTTGGGATGGTGGTTGAACTTGATGATCCTGGAGGTCCTTTCCAACCACAGTGACTCTATGGTAAGAATATGCTTCTATGATCAAAGTGTTGCAATTCAACTGACCAGTATGAGCCTTGTGACTAAAGATGATGCAATAATATATTGTGAACAATGCATGCTGATAATTTTCTCACTATATTATTGTTCACCAATTCTTATTAAAAATACAGAGCAGCAGTTAAGTAGGTTATCCATCTGAAAAACTGCAGAGCAACTTTTCTCAGTAAAAGTGAAAGCATTTTTGAAATCATCTTGGTTATTCAGTAGAAGTATTGGAAGTAGTGGAATCCAATTATATATATACAAGAAACAGACTAGAACTCATGGAACTCCTTTGCACTCATAGGGTTTAATGCTTCCATCTTCTGATGGATGATGTGATACTTGGAAAAAGTGTTACTTCTGTAATTAAAAAAAAAAATTCTTATTTCCAAGATTATTTACTGATCTCTTCAGCTTGTATACCAAAAGATTAACTAAAAAAAAAAAAAAAAAGGAATATTAGTTACTTAGCCATTTGGAGGTATTTCATATTACTATTTGCACCGTACTGATGCCTAAAAATCCTATTTGAGACTAGGACTATCCTACAGTTCCTAAATTTTTGCAGGCATAGCCTTCCCAACCACAGTATTTCCTACTAACTGCAATATTTGCTAATATACTCCAAGGTAGCACAAAGAAACAAAATGGAGCTCAAATTATACTTATCCTGCTACCAACTGAATCAGGGCTTGAGGCCTGTGCATTCTGGGAGAACACAACTCAAGGTCACAAACATCTCAACAAAAATAGCTACAGGAAGATCATCTTTCTCTTTAGAGTCACTTAGAAGCTTCTGTTGATATTATAATAAACTCTTAGCTCTAACATGATATAACTAGAGCCTTGTGATGGAGTGAAATCCTTATTTTAGTTTAGAGGTATATTGCAAATGTATGCATGAAGATGAGTCAAATTTTGTCTCAACTCTGGGCAAGGCTCCAGAAACACCATTCTATTCAGCAACTTCACAGCTTTTGGCAGCCATCAACCTCTTATAGTTACTACACAGTAACTTTAAATTTAATGAAATATTACAGGCAAATATTTTTATCAGACAGAAGTGTCATGGTGTGTCTACAAAATCATTACATAATGATTCTGCTGAATCTTTTGAGCTTCAGGAAAGCTGGTGCTTGGAAGTAAGTTTCTGCTGAATCTATTATATGACTGTTACAGAAACATGAAGGGTGTGTTTAATCTCATCTAACCTTGGATATCTGTTATGTACATGGAGAGATTCGTTTGACCTATTGTTGTCCTTTCTGTGATAAGATCATTCACACATTAAAAGTGTTGACTTCTCATTATTGAGAACAAAGTAGGTCTGAGGTGGCCAGCTCATGTGACATCTGTATCTGTTCTGACAAGTTCACTTCCTCCTGTTGGATCAGTTCCTAGGGAACTCACCTTGGGGTTTGGAATTTTGTCCTTAATTTGCTTAGCACCAAAGAGGAGACAAAATCACAGGCTTCACAGATGCTTTCCCATTCATACAATGGGTATGCTTCTTCAGATGCTTGTTCAGCTCTCATAGTCAGTCCACTACTGATAAATGAAATCTTTAGGGCCAGCAATTGGTCCACGGGTTTTAGGGTAGTTAATTCCACCCTGTTGGTACTAAAGCAAGTTATGAGAAGAAGGAGCAAAATAAACAGGAAACCTTTTATCTCCTCTTGGTCTGCTGATTTTCTCTGGGCCCTAATCTTCTAAACTCTGTGCAAGTGATGTACCAAGTGGCGCTCGTGTTTTATTCTGTTTGAAGGAATTGCACACTGTTGTTATTTGTAAATCTTTTCTAACACATTTTGGACAATTGGAAAACCTGGACAAAAAATTTTCTCTAAAAGATCTATAAAGAATGGATTAGTTTCTGAAGCTCCCTCTCAGAATTAAAAATTAAGTTTATGCCAGTGTTAGATAGCTTTCCAGCTTCTGAATGCATGTCAGTTGGTGTCTTTTAACAGGTTTTCTGCATCTAAAAATCCTTAGACTAATTAATATTAAATCATAAATAGTAAATAATATATTATTGAACAAAAATCAGAGCCACATCTCCAGCGTCCAGCCAATTTTTATACTAGTTTACTCACTTAGCTGGGTGTTTTTTTTATTTTTCAAAGCTTCATGGCTTCTCCACTGAAGTGTACCTCTATTCCTTAGATGTCCTTCAGGCTAAAGCCTTCTGTCTGAAATCCAGCCTTTTGAAAAACATTTACAGGTTTGTTTTTTTTTTTTTTTTTTAATAGCATTTGGCAACAAACACACATGATGGGCAGTTTCTGCAAAGAGGTTAGCTGTATGAGTTTCTGATTGAGTTAAGATCATTATGTATAAAAGCTTTCCTTTCCTAATTTGATTAGATGTGCTCTACTATGACTCAGTCTGGTTCTGGGACCTTAGAGATGTATCTGTCCTAGAAAACTGCTGGGTCCATGTTTCTGTTGAACATCATTCCTATGGAAACTTTACACTGGTGTTGACAAAGTGACTCTACAGTGCAGTGTAGAGATGCATAAGTATGTGTCAACCCCAGCTGTGTCCCTAGGATACAGCAAAAGGCTGAATGCAGGGACTAACTTTCATACTAAAACTCAGTGTCATGTGAAACACCACCCCCAGCCCAATAAACCTAGCTGGGGGGCAATCCTCTCTGCAGGACTAGGCTGTAAGCTTGTACTCCTATGGCTAGCCTTCTGAGGCAGCTTTTTCAGAACTAATACAGCCTCCACCAGTCTGGGCTTAGCTGTTCATTACAGGTATCGTAGATGCCGCCTGCTGTAATAGTGTTTTTTTTTTTTTTTTTTTTTTTAAGTATTGGCCATTCTGTTTGACAGAACTGGCTTGAAATTGCTATTCAGATAAAACTCTCAGAAGCTGGTGTCAACTAGTCACTTAAAGTGACTTTCTGCATAATGTCGTGCTTAGTCTCATGTGCTTTATCATTAAAGTGATTTTTTCATGTGGGAATAAATATAATGGAATTTTATTACATGGACTTCGTGGAATAAAATGAAAGTGGTGCCTGTTGGCCAGTCTGCAATAGATTTGCTTCTAGTGGCTGTTTTTGTCAGTGAAAAATCCAAGCTTATCTCTTGCCTTGTACATGAATATATTTTCTCATCATCTAACATAGTTACCTCAGCTAAAAACTAAGATAATGGATTTTAATGTTCACTTCTATATGTTTAGTACTACTCCTAGTCTTATCCTATCCTGCCTGTAATGATGATCATATGCTATTATCAATATTATCTTACAGTGAGTACTGTGTTATGGCCGATGAAGAGCAAGCCTGAAATGCCAGGTCAACACCTGCACAAGGAGTGCATTGCCCTAATTAAATACTTGCTACTGAACACTTGTAAAATTTCAAGACTTGCCTAAATTTTTTTTTTCAAATTCATGATATAATGGATTCCAGCTACCTGCAAGATCACCTTGTGTTATATTGTCATGATGTCCCATGGCAGTTATAGTCCTTTGAAAGCCAAATCATCATTGCAGTACTGAAGATGATGAGAGCTGTCTTGGCAGCTGTCTGCTCAGCCAAGAGACTTAACTGCCATAAGACATCCAAATGACAACAGATCTCAGAATGAAATCACTTCTTTAGTCTAGCTTTTACACAATGAATTCAAAATAAGTAATTGTATTTAAAATGCTGTTTATGGGCATATCTTGAAATCACTTTTAAAGAGAGAGGTAGTGTGCAATTTCTTTCTTAGTTAGAGCTGCAGTGACTGCCAATCTCTTTCAAACTGGTTGGTTGTCACCCTTCTCACTAGGCTATTGGTCCCATCATAGTATATACTCATATTGACCATACTGTGTCAAAATGCAGGAAAAGTATCTTGATTTAACTGAGCACTGAAGTACACCGTAAATATGTGATTTCATCCTACCTGACTGATGTCTACTTTCCTGCCTGAGTGCTCTTTTTAAATAGGGATCATACTGCTTCAGAGTTCCTATGACTCAAGCATGAATCTTATACCTAAAATATTTGACAAAGTCCTTTCCCCTCCTTCTTTAGAATCTCCCTTAGAGAACTGGAGATCCCTAGCAGTGATGAGTTTGGCTGCATCCAGCAGAGCATAGTGCTACCCTCCACCAAAGGTCCTGAAGGCAACCTAGGTGTACAAATGCCACGGTATTATTTATGGCTCTGGAGCTAGCTTAGTCACTTCAATGTTGAAGATGTTGTCACTGTGTTCCAGTGTTTAATATAGGCATCTATGATATCTGCAAATTATATTTACTTCCTATATTTTAGGTTCTTGAATCTGAAGTAGAATATGAAACCCAACCTTGGGTTTCCAAGCTCTATGTACAGTGTCAAAGTGTGCATCTCAAAGAGTGAAAAAGCCTGTATGCTGACCAGAGAGCCATCCAAGAGAAGTTAATGAGAACTTCTAATCACAAGTTTGCATTTTATCTCTTAGAACTCTGGAACAGAATGACAAGGACAGTCAGTTGTCCAAATTCCATACCTGTTAGATAGTTAATGTTCTTTGAAAAAAGTGAGCACGATTCTCTCTTTTCAAGTGGCTGTGGTGCCCACTTTCATATAAAAGAGCTCAGTGCTTGGAGACCTCAGTACAACTTTTTAAATCATAGCATATTTAACTCTGCAGCTCTCTCTTCCCAGGAAAATACAAAGCAAGGTTAGACTTCCTATGTTACAGATGAAATTCTGTTCAGCAAATACTGTAAAGTTGAAATAATTGGATTTGTTTAGCTGAGAGAAGATATGATTTTGGAAAAACATGATAAAAGTCTTCAAAGAGATAAAAGGTTATTGATGAGAGGTGGGTAGAGAGTAAATTAAGCATAAAGAATGAACTTACACTGTTGTAAGAGAAGTTGCTGTTAAAGAAACCTTTTGAATACTAAAGAGAGTTAAATATGGAGATGGGTTATCTATGAAGGCTGTGGAATTTCCATCACTGGAAGGAGTGAGACAATTAGACATATTCCAAGGACAGCTGAGGTGACTTCTCAGTCTCTCTCACAACCATATATTTATACACTATGATTTTATTGCAGATTACTTGGAGCATTCAGTTGGAAAAGGGATTTCTTTAAGTTCCATTTTTTTTGTTTTTTTAACTTAGTGATTCTTCAATTCTGTTTGTTAGTAATTGGTACAGGGACAGAAGTCAAATATTTATGACTCTCACCTGAGTACTGTAAATAGAACAGGCTTTAACTGTGTGTCACTGGGAGGCAGAGTTGTGGATTTGAATCCCATCAGATGGAGAGATAGCTGAGTTGCTGTCCCTCAGTAACCAGACAACTGGTCCAAGGTGGTATCTCTTCCACCTTATATTAAGAAAAAGCCAACAAATCCAGACCTGACAGACAGAAACTATCAGCATGAATAACGATGTAATCAGATTAAATTTCTTAGATTGGGTTCTACTGGAATCACAGAGGAGGTCAGGTGGACTCAGAGCTGGCCTATGATGAGCATGTGCACAGTCTAGGATTTTGGGAGCCTGTTGAACTGTCAGGAGGGAATAGTTAGTTCCCTGAGGTACCCAGAGAATTCAAGGATAGAATTCCTATCCAGTCCCGGATAAGAATAAGGTGCCACTTAGTGGAGTGGAAGGTGTTGGTTCACAGTTCTGGATATAGACATCCACATTCATTTCTTGAATTTTGTCTAGGTCTTACAGTTCCTTACGGGATTGCCTGTATAGATTTGTGAGAGAACTTCCACTGTGGCTGTGAATGGAGAACTGGCCAAAAAACAAATGCAGGGTTACTGCTCTGAGGTGACCATCATCCCAGTGGGCAAGTCACTTAAACTAAGCTGGTAGATTAAGCTTCAGTTGTCTGCTTTATCTCTTAGTCTGTAGAAAATTATTGCTGAGTTATGCTTTTATCTAGTGAGTGATTCCTAAGGCACACATTGACAAGAACCAACAAGGTCCTGCGGATATATTGCAGCCTTTGATGCTCTATTTAGATGTATTTATCATAAATATCCTAGCAGACTTATGAAAACATTTTTTCCCTTTCTAAATTACTACTATGAACTAAGGTGTTTCAACATGTAGACTATATATTCTCAGAAACCAAGAGATTCAGAGGGAAAGACCCTACAAATAGGTTAGCTACAAACGGATTGAAGTGAAAGTCAGTGAGATGTCCAGAAACTTAGGTGTGGAAATACCCAGGTGATTTATAGTCTCTAGGAACAATATTAGCATATTAAACAAAGAACATTCTCTTGACCACATTATCTCTCTGAGATTAAATTAATGCAAATTTAATCTAGAAACATTATTAAGTGTTGTCTTTTGAAGGTGAATATACCTTTTCTGTAGATGATATTTACTATTTGAGAAGGGGAGAAATTCAGAAGGGTCCATAATACATTGTTTACAGTATGATCTAATTGCAAGTATAAATCATATAATCCTACAGTGGCTTGGGTTGGAAGGGACCTTAACGATGATCTAGTTCCAAGCCCCTGCCGTGGGCAGGGAATCCTCCCCATTAGACCAGGTTTCTCATCTCCCCATCCAGTCTGCTCTTGAACATTTCCAGTGATGCGTGTTCCACAACTTCCCTGGGCAACCTGTTCCAGTGTGTCACCACCCTCACAGTGAAGAACTTCTTCCTAATTTCTAATCTAAATCTACCTTCTTCCAGTTTGAAACCATTATCCCTCATCCTGTCACTACAAGCTCTTATAAAGAGTCCATTTCTTGTAGGCCCCCTTCAGATGCTAAATCTATTATTAGTATAGAGTGTGTATTTTCATTTCTATGAGAGCAGAAAGACAATTGTCCCTGTGCACAAACTTCCCCATACAGTCATAAGTTACCTAGGCATTTTCTTTCATGTGTTCTGTGGCATAGGTTGTCTGTTAAGCCAGCGTAGATCCAGTGTCATGAAACCCATGCTGGTCTGTGCTGCAGAAAAATCCTTTTATAGATACATCTGTTAGATAATTGTGACTTGGTAGTTTAACTTTTGTACTCTGTAGCTCTTTTCAGTTTGGAAATCATAGTGTTTGAATCAGAGAACAGATGAAAAGTTTGCCCATGCACAATCACTTTTCCTCATATTTTGCTGCTAAAGAGTAAGAGTAGGGTGATTTTAATAATCTCTGTTAAAAATACTTATGTAGCATTATGTAGTGGAGAAATGTCTCTAATACTGGTAGTACTGTGTACTAGACGAATCTCTCTAATACTGTTCAATATGCAGATGAATTGTGTATTAAGAGAGAATTGCCTGAATAATCTGATAAATGCCACCATTCCAGTATGAAGGCAGGCATTCTCTTTAAACTATAATTTAACCTGCATACATTAGCTGCTGCTGCTGAATTAAAGTAACAAGGTAATTAGTGGATACTATTTAAGGGTGATATTTGCTGTGATTATGGATGATAGCATGAAAGGATGATTTGTGACAGTCATGTACAATGCTTACACTCAAGGCTAAGCTTGAAAGAAGGCTGGAGAATTTGATAGTGGTCTAGTTCCTCCTATTTCACTTTGAGATCCACGTTCTGTGAAATTCAAAACACAAAATATTCCCTTTTGTCTCATCTGTCATCTGCTTCCTCGTATTCATGCTATTAGTGCTTTTTTTGTGTGTGTGTGATGATGGAGAATAGTATGAATGCATGTCCTTCTTCCAGGTACTGAATTTACCTTTGAGTAAGTCCTGGACATAGTAATAGTTCACCTGAGTCTATGTGGCTTTCAGAGAGAGCTAAAAAATATGACTGCAGAGTAAGAGGACATACCTCATTATTTCTTTGTAGCAATGGCATTTAATATCTAAATTAAGTGTTTAGCTAAAAAAGAAGTGTATAGCTGTCATGGAATTCCAGGGGATTTATAAATTCTTTACCACTAATCATTTTGAAAAACGTTCCTTTCCATTTTTACAATGTGGGCTTGGTTGGCTGACATTTCAAGACACAGAAGAGTCTTTAGCTTACACTATTGTTACCAGAATCAGAGGAGCTTGAACATTTGACTTCCAATAATCTTGGGAACTGCAGGCTGTTTATAAAATGTACAGAGTGTTCAAGCCCATTTTTTCTCAGCTGATGTGTTTGTGGAATTATGGTAATATCTGTTGTGAACCATTTTGTTAAGAGACAGACATGCTAATTTTGGAAATTACTTGAGAAAAAGCCTGGAGAGAAACTAAGCACAAAACTACTTGGGATTACCATATCAGAAGGACAAAAATTTGTGGGATTTTCTTTGTGTGTGTGTCCCTCTCCCACCCTTCCACCCCCCAAAAAACCCGATAAGTTCAACCAGATTTGAAAAAAAACTACCATGGTGCAGAAAGGTTTGTTTTGTTCATCACGGATTGTCTTCCTCCATGAAGTGGGGAAGTTTTATTTCTTTACCGGTTGCCAGGCAGGGGACTCAAGGAACTGATTATATCTGAGAATGGCAAGGTGAGCCAAACTGTTGCACACTGGCAGTTGGTCCAGCAGGAGCTATGGCAAAACAGGGGCTCATTGTTTTTCCAGCCATTTGGCAATTCATGGTACTTCCTGACAATAGCTCTATCTGTTGATATCCTGCTGAGTTCTGAAGAACACAGGAAATAAGCAGAGGTATTTTGGATATTCCTGAAATAAATCATAATAAGTCCTCATGGGATGAATTATACAAAAATATAGTGTACAGGACCTGTTTGAATGAGATAAGGTCAAGTATGCACAAATGCTTGGTGGTAGGCCAACTAAAAATATATATATATATATATATACACACTTGTCTATACCTGTTTTACACAACTTTGTTTCAAATACATTGTTTGTATCAAATAGATTAAAGATTTATCCTCACCAAAACTTTGTCCTTTTTTTAAGGTTACTTCATATAAATGTATGATATGGCAGATACTGACTTCAGTTAAGCTGCCTACTCCCTTAAATAGCAAGAGCGAAGGCCAATAAATCAGGAATGAGATAAATACATTTTGTGAAAACCACATCTGTAGGTAAATGGTTTTTAAGCAGATAAGAATATATGTGCTTTCATATTAATTTTAGGCAAATATTATCAACAAGCTCTTTAGAGAGTTGTTATTAATCAAGAGATGTTACCCAGATGTGTGTTAGGTGGTTAAGGAGTAATGAAATAATTACACTTATCCAGATGGACTTCTACCAAAGAGCCAGGAAGAGCTTTAGCTCTCCTCCCTTCCCTGTTAACAGACATATGGTTACAAGCTGCAGCCACAGGGTTACACAGCTCCCTTGCCCCCAGGCAGAGATCTCTCGGGTTTGTTCATTGTCTAATAACAAGATATATCAGCTTAGGACTCTTAGAACTCCATCTTTGTCCGAAGATTTCTTAGGTAGTCCAGGCTATTTCATACACTTCATCAAATATTGGAACGATACAAGCAATACAAGGTTGTGAAACTGTGTTTTGCAGAGTTAAGATGGATCACAAGCATACCTGCTCTTCACCACGGAGTACTTGGAGTTACTTCTAGAACTCTACCTTTGAAGAGAGTGGAAAGAAATTTCCATGTGTATTACAGGACAGTCCCCTTAAAAATGTGTAAATGAATATCCCTGCTGGAGTCTGCATTTAGAAATACATGACTGTCTTGTGATCTCAGCTCTGAAATTTGTCTCTGTGTAACTCAGCCAAGACTGATTTGCTTTAAACATGGAGGTCCTAAACTCAGTGCAACCTGCTGGGAGTCTAAGTGTTCACATTGCTTTCATTATCATTGGATAACCTGTTTTTGTAGTATTGGTATCAATTTTAAGTAGTTTCAAGGTTTCTGTTTATTTTTAGTCTGTCAAATTCTGAAGAAACAACTTTTGCAGTTAATTATAAATTATTACTATTATTATTTATTATAAAATAATAGCTATTAGTACTTATCCATCATCTTATTGTTTATGTATAATTTATAATCTGGTCAATATCTAAAATATCTCTTATTTTGTATCTTCTTTTTTTTTTTTAAATTGTGTTTTACTGGTAAAAAGTGAGGAATTTCTTTCATATATGCAGTTCAGAGAGAGAGACACAATTTCAATTTGAATGGGAAGGGATGGTCTTCCAAATCAAGTCACATTCAGGGGCAGGTATTCTGTGGCAGAAAGTCTAATTGTGGAGATACTCATTATGAAACTGATGTTTAACAACAACTTATTAAATAAAATAGTTGTGAGTGAGGCTGTACCACTTGCAGCTCCTGTACTGCAAATTTCATAGGATTGTTCTTGAGTAGTTTTTTTAAACCTATGGGGTACTACAGTATAAGCTTGAACTCCTGTGAGAATACATGTGATCACTTGTGGTAGGAAGAGATGCTGAGAGGGTGACAGCAGTTAAGTAACAAAGAAGCATTCAGAAGAGAAAATGTGAGGCAGAATTTCTCACACTGCTGGTTAGTGCTTTGGGGCTTGGTAAGAGTATGACTGGTCTTACACAGGAGTATAAGGCTAGAAGGACCTTTTTTGGTCATAAAATTATTACAGGTGAAAATGTCATAAACTCCCTTTCATAGATCAGTAAAGTCTCAACTTAGAACTAGCTTTAACCTACATAATGCTATTGCTAGAAAACTCCTTTTGCTTTCTACATGTTTTGCGCTACAGTTTATATACCCAAATTATTCTTGCCACTGTTGCCCATTAGCTTGATCAGCTCTTCTCACCCCCCAGTGCTTGTTTGGTATAAATACTTCAGGGAGGCCATGAACTATGTTCTTGACCCTCATTCTTTGAGGAAACAAAGACAAACTTTCGTAAGGTATATGTCATCAAAATACCTTAATGAACTAGTATTAGGAGCAGCTAGTTCTGACTACATGGAATTCCATGTACATTAATCTGTATCGCTTCTTGGCAAGGAAAATGAGCCTCTGTGGCACTGACAGTTTCACTAAACTGCTTTAGTTACCACAGGTAGCTTTTCCAGCTAGCTCTAAAATCTCTGTACTGGAGCACAGTCTCAGGAATAACCATATCTTGGTCCAGAAACATAAGTTAATTTTGCAACAGGCATGAAACTGGGCTAGCAGAATGCTGAGTGAAACAAAGAAATAATGACTGGAGAGACTGTCTTTATTCTAACTAAGTCAGTTCCAGGGATGTTCTGGTTGCTAGCGCTCAAAATCTGTATTGGTGTATTGGTCCCTATCATGGTTGTGGCTCTGGACCAAACAGTTCCTGGGCACGCTTCCTGAATTAGCATGGACATGGGATTATTTCCACCAGGCTGCTGGATGCAGCACCATGTTTGGATGATGAAAGAGGTTTAAAGTATGGATATGTGGTGCTGTTTTCCAGATAGCCCCAGTGTTGCAGTGTATATATATAGGCAGGTTTAATTTCTTAATATTGACATAGTCTGTGTCCCCTTTTACATGGTTGCTTTTATTTTTCTTTCCCCCTCTATTCAATATTCTAGTAGCCTACTACCACCAAACTCATGTTTGTTGAATGTGGTAACCAAACTATGTTAACTACTGCAGATAAAATCTTGCCAGCAGATTGTACAGCAGGGCTAATATTGTCCTGTCATTGGAAATGGGTCACTTGACAAAGCCTGAAACTGCATTTGTTTTTCCACAGCCAAACCACAGTTTCCTGGTTGTTCCATGATCAGTTATTACGTCTTTTTCTAATTCCTCATCCCCTGCTTTATACAAAAATTCTATACTTTTTGTTTTTATTTGCAAATAAAATAGCTTGCAGGAAAGCAATAGTCTGTTATTCTTTAGACTCTGTGAGAGGGTTTATTTCTCAAGCTGTACAGCCTGTAGAGATAGGATCACAATTACTACAGTGTGGAGGGGAGAAGTGGTGTCAGGGTGCTATCTAATTGTGTTTCTTCATGAATGATTGTATTAACTCTTAAATTTTTTGCATAATAAAAGAATTGTACAAATGGTGCTCCTTAAAAGATTCTGACAGGAAACACTTGAAAATTGTGGCATTTGCAAATACAGTGCACATGATAGCTGTAATAATTGTTCGTTTGCCTTTGGAATATCTTTGTTAGGTAGGCTCTATCTCCACAAATGAGGGTTTAAATATTTATATATGTATATATATAGTAGAACCTTTCTGTTGGTCTATAGGAAACAGATCTGGATTTTGGCTTCTGATGTTTAATTATTGCAATATGTTTTTCCAAAGAACTTTCATGTGATGGATTAATTAGCTAACACTTTCTCCACCTATTCCCTTCTACTCCCTTGTCCCATCCCTCCATCCACCTCAAATAATTACTGTAAGTGCTGAAATTTAGTAGAAGGGAGGATGTTTAGTTTGCCTTCTCAGAATCAGTTTTAAAACATTTTAAACTCTGAGTTCAACACCTCATGGGTGTTGGTGTGGAATATTTTAACTGTTTTACTTTTGCAGCAAAGCAATTTCTGTCTGTTTTGAAAGCTCACTTGCAATAGTTGATATTAATGAAGTTTAACACTTGCTCTGCGTACTGACAGACTGTCTGTATAGCAGCTTATGGAAATTTCACCTTGTGGTTTACAGTCGCTTGGAGAAGTGCAGCTGTGACATTTGTTTAGACTAGCAGATAATAAGGCAGAGGAAATAAAGTTTTCAGAAAGAGTAATGGCTTTTGGTTTTAGAAGAGCTAAAGAATAGCTTTAAATAAACCAGGTTGTTAACTACAATTTTAACCAGACAGCTTAATTTTAAGTCACATTGGAAGCTTACTACTATTTCACAATAAATGCTTTCTTAATATTCTATAATAAATGAAAAATAAAGTTTTAGAATTGTCACAACCACAACTGACAGACAAACTAGTGAAAAAGCAAGCTCAGAGGAGACTGGACAGGACTCAGTTGTTTTGTGGTGTCTGATAACATTTGGCTTTGCTGATTTCGTGGAGAGGCTTTCTTGTGGATGAAAAGCTATCTCCAAATAGTCATTTCCTACTAGAGTGTCTCTGGTAAAATGCTCCATTTTCCGAACACATTCCAGAGCTTAATAAAATATTTCTGTTTATTTCATTTAACTCAAATAACTTTAACTTCAGTGTCAGGCTAAATCTTGATGAAATCAATAATATAAAGGCAATTCATTCTTATTTTTACTTTTGCCTTTGACTCAGTGTGATCACAGACATACTAGAAATATAAGCTCCAAGAGGTGTTTTTAGTAAAAATCAAAACAGAGAGGGGCTATGAAGTATCTCATCCCTCTCTGCAGAACCCATTTGTTCAAGACCCTCATATATAGCATGACTGGTTTATTCCTCTTTTCATTGTCCAAACAAGATATTTAAAAGTATGCTGCTGCCTTTTTTTTTTTTTTTTCTGAACTAGGTAGATGCAGTTTGATGTGGTGTGACATCTCCTCCCTTCTTCCCCTGCTTGTTTTTCTTGAGCAAACTGTACATTGTTGTAAAAATATTATAGTTCCATGTAGTATCTGAGATGGCAGTTGTATCATCTTATGATTGTATGTAAGAACTCTATTTCCTTCTGTTTCACTTTTCTGCTATTTGTCTAAAGGCTGCTCTGAAGGTCTATCTATTTCTTTATGAATTTATGAGACTTTATAGTTAAGGACAGATCCAAGATGACTAATTAGTTGATGCTCTGCTACAGATACCTGTGTCATCTCCCCAAGTGGTTTAATAGTTCCTTCTTAACTATTTGAAGCCTCTTGCAGAAAAGCTTGAAAAGTAGATCAAGTGAAGAAAAAGCATTAATTTGCATTTGATCCCTAATGTTATTGCTTTATACAAATTTTGTCACCCCAATTTTTATAGACCTCTCAATCTGTTTACATTTGTTACTTCCTTCAGCCCATCACTGATGATGTTCACACTGGTACCTCAGGTTCACTCTGACCTTTTATTCTGTACTCATACACCTGAAGACCCTAAAATAAGAATGCCTTCTAGTTAAATCAATTCCTTCAGCAATCACATGACTCAGGAATAAGTACCACTCGTCTGTGTAATTCACTATGTAAGAGAGACTATGGATGTGAGAAGAAAGACCTTTTTTTTGTTCCTGCAGCAGTGAAGGAGAGAAAAGATGAAGGTTGCTGAGTTGAATGAGCTCTTTCAAACACCTTCATCAACATCAAGAACTTTCTGTTCTAACTGAAAGATGTCCAGAACTGTGCATTTTTAAAGAAAAATTTCTGTGACCTTTTTTTGTCAAAAGGACTGAAAATAAGTGCTATCTAATTTCTCTTTAATATCCAATATCTGGGACATTAACATGGAGGTAAATATCTCAGTAGAGATAATGGATCACTACTCCCAAATGAATAGTTCAACAAATTGTTATTGATGATAGTTGTAATTTATGACATGACCTTGTTGCATTGTTTTTATCTCTCTCCCTGCTACTTTAAAACGTAGCAAGAGAAAACTTCTGGCCCAAAGAGCAAACTGCAAAGACATGTCTTAATGTTCTGCAAAATACATGAAATGTAGATATCATACTCTTTAAAAGACAGTTAAGGACTAATGAAATAAGTCTTCACACAATGGACTATAGAGGCTACTCAAACAAAATAAATTATTTTATGATTAACCACTGGAAGAACTTTTAAAGTCCTAAAGTGTTTCTGGAATCTTGTGAAAGAGTTTTATAGGGATTATAAAGCTTTTCCTGGTGCTGAATAGATACAAACCAAGTTAAAATGCAGTTTGGTAGGGTGACATATGAAAAGGGAAAAGAGATACAATGAAAATGTTGCAAGGCTGGCTATAGTATAAGGAGGATCACATCAAGCTGACGGTGCTGTAATCTTTAATTCAAAGCTGTTGAACACAAAAAAAAAATTTAAAAACCCTCTAAACTAAATAAACCACAAATTTATCCTGCCTGAGTGTGAGGTTGCAGCCCTGTCCTCACTATGCTTAAGTACCTGACCCCTATATATACATTTCCAACATGTGCAGTGGCCACTGGAAGACAGTTCTGCCTCTCCCAGTGCCAAGGTGGCAGTTTGTATACTACTTAAGATATCCCATTTGGCGTAGCTGATTGGTTCATTAATTAGTGCACGTCTTTGGATAAGGAGTTTCTTTGTGTTATTCTGTAACCCTATGCAAACCATGTTATGGCAGAAATGCGAATACAAGCATTTGACCTAACAACTGAATCAGACATGAGGGTGCTTAGAAGTGATATAGATGAGGAAAGAAAAGAAAAAACCAACTTAATAGATACCTAGGTTACATCAGAAAGGTCTGTCTTTCTACTAGCTATTTCATCTGCTGTTTCCATTCCAATGAGATGTTAGCCTGACAAGTTTTTAGTCTTTGTAGATGCTTATTTCCTTTTTTTTTTTTTTTTTTTTTTTTTTTGAGAAGAACCTTCACTTTATTGCTACTTTTCTGGGCAGTCTAGACAAATTTAATTTTTCATCCTGATGTCTTAATGATCTTCTTTGAGGAAGACAATCTAGCTACTAGTTGTTTAGAAGAGTTGTGTGAATGCCTCATAGTTATAGAAGACATATATGTGTGGTTATGTACGTGTTTTTTAATGGACTTTCTGTATCAAGCCATACATTAAAACTGTGTATGATAAAAATATCTAGATGGGCTAATTACATGTACCTTATGCCTGGCTCTTGACTGACACGTGAGGCAAAAGTAGTGATCTATTTTGATATGTCAGTGGCTTCAGGGAAACTGTTTGCCAGCCTGTTCCTTTTCTGTATTTTGCAACAGAGATTAGCCAGGCAGAAGTTGTTCCAAAATCACTTCCACGACATACCTTACAGAGGTGTGAGACAATTTATTCCTGAGCCCTGTCAGCATTTTCCATTGGTCAGGGAATAGCAACTTTCAAAAAAACGGCTTATTCTTGTGCATTGCATTAAGAGTTGAGTGGACTAAGTTAGGTGTAGCCAATCTTTTCCCTATTTAGGATGCTTGCATACATTGTGGTATATATTCTGCTTGCCTTAGGTATAATAAGGCCAATGTTTGAAGAAGTAAGCTTTCAGAATTTACTTCCTATGTGATTTATCCAGGGATGATACCCCTGTAAAACTGAGCTGTTCTAGAGCTTGCAGTTGTCACTAGTTACATAAATTGTCCGTACCAGTTTCATGTGCCAACGCAAAGCTCCAGGCACAAACTTAGAAAATATACAGCCCTCATCTGCTATTAAAGAGCAACAGGTGATTAAAAATGAGATTTATGTAACTGACTGATGAACTTTAAAAAAGCTGTAAAAGCAGTCAGATGAATGAATGTATATTCGCTCATTTATTGGACATTAATGACCATGTATAAAGTGAATTTAATGGCACTTCATCTCATTTCCCACATCAGCAACTCACAGCTAAGTCTTGGATTAATTAGCAGATGCAGGAGGGTGGCCAAGAGCTTTGTGGCTGTTATGACTGAGCTCGGCTTGGCTGCAGTGTAATGCAGATCAAGGCAACACATGTCTGCCAGATATTGTGTTTGAGGAGTTTGTTCTGCCTTTTCCTGGGCATAATCAGACGACTTCCGTCACCACACATTTCCCAGAAGTGCTGAAATGCCTTATCGCATTCTTTTAAGACTGATTTCCTTCCATTTCTACCTGTTCTCAAAGTTTTATTTTGGCATTGCTCAAACTTTATGCCCCGTGACCTCTTTCATTTTGTGTGTTTGTATACTTGATGCTGTGTGCTCATTTATGCATCGTAAAAGTTGCATTAACTTTTTAATATTCTGTACAGGTTAAAAATAAATCCACCCAGATCTCTGTTCTGTATTAAATGTGTTATTCCAGTTTATAGTTGAGCTTTTTTAAAATTACAGAAATGATTGATGTATTTTTCTTCAGTATAAAGAAACTTGGTATTTATGTTTTAAAGGTCTTACTTAATTCAGAAGAAACCATTTGAGATGTCCATTGGACCACATTAATATAGGAAAACATACAGTGAATTTTGGAGAATTTATAGAAAACATTCAAGATACTATCTCTGATAATAAGTAATAATAAAGTAATAAATTACATATGCCTGTTTTTAAGTTTCATATCTGTGCTGTATGTTTCTTACTAATAATTTGATATTATCCTTATCCAGTCTCTCACTAGAAAATTTTTCTCATTTTTTTTTCATTCTGAGAATTAGGCATGCATTCCCTTTTAGACATACAGCCCATTTAGGCACTCTTAGTAGAACCATCTTTTTAAAGATTCTGTATATCTCTGCTCTCACTATGATGGTCAGATTTTCTACAGTTTTTGGCTGTAAACTGTTTTGCTGTCCTTACAGACATTTCCAGATTGTTTAGCTCTACTAACTCCTTCCAAGAATAATGAGATCTGTTAACCTGAACGTGTCTTCCAGCACTGAAGTCCATTCTTTATTTTACCTAATAGGTGTGTACCAAGTAAAAGGTTATAAAGCAAAGTACTTGCAAAGCAATACTAAATGAAGAAAGCTAAAGGACAAACACATCAGAGATGTGGAAATAGACTGAGACAAGTATGCAGACAAGAACAGGAATAGAAGAGGTGAAATATTGCAGATTTGGAGATGGCAAGACAGGAAAAATTTGAATATGATGACAATATTGATTACAAACCTGAGCAAATAGCATATTTAAGAGAGAATAATGAGAGGGATGTCATAAAATGGAAAAATGTTTCATGCTAGAACTAATAATTGGCTATGTATTTCCTTCAGAAATGGTGCTAGTCCCACAACAAAACCTGCAGCAAATTTTCTTCTCTTGAGCTTTTTTTTTCTGCATTAATTTCTATTACATTGCTTTAAGGTTCTTCCTGTTCCAGAGGTCTGTAGAGGACTGGGTAAGCTGAAGTCAGCCTCCATGTCACTGGGCCCAGCAGCTAAGGCTTTTTTATGCACATTCAGCTTCCTTTTTCAGACTCAAGTTTATTTGAAAACAATACATTTCCATCCAAGCAATGCAGTGATATTTTACATCATACCACAAGTCAGCACTCAGTATTTTCATACATTTTGGGATCTTGCTTAGTAATTGTAGCTTTAAAATTTTAGACAAGTAAGCAGATAACAATGTCTCCTTTTCAATATCATGGTATTCCATGATGAATTCAAAGCCAAAATAAAAGTTTTAACTTTAAATAAATTCTCAAAGTGCTCATTAAAACAGATTAATTATCAGAAATACGTATTTGTAGAGAAAACAAGGTGAAGAAGAGAGCCCACTGGGGATTTCTAACATGGCTGCTGTGTTTCTGGGAAGTTGCCACTCCCGTTTTATTATTCAAAGCAATAAATAGCCTTTATTCCTCAAACTGCAGGACTGCCACTCTCTATTACACAAGGAATCAAGCATCCTGGGTAGAAACCAACCGTTGTCAATACAAACAGGGAAAAGAAACCGTTCTCGTTTAAAAAAAAAAAAAGTGATTAATGACTTCTTTTAGCTCAAGCGTTTGTGATTTATATGGCAATTTCATACTTTATTATTCCAGATTTTTGAATGTGATACATAAATTTATGACTATACCAATGCTAGATGTAATGCCTCTCTGCTGAGTGCTCACATTTCCCGCTCTGACACGCTAGGAGGTGTCGAGTGACCATTTTGGTTTTAGTATTATATTAAAAGGAGTATTTGACATAAAGATCTGAAATGTAAATTGCTTCTCATGTATTTCATGACTAACTAAAGGTCAGGAAATTCTAAGTGACTGTTGGTATTGCCTTCATCTCATGATGCATGTACACCTGCACCAGTAACTGTGTTAGGCAAGGTTTTATTGTGGTTGTTTACAATGAAAGCAGAAGATCCTCTTCCTGACATTGCCTATCATGATTACAGCAGTAAGTCTGTTCCTGGTTTTCCCAGTCAGCCCTTTCAAGCTGAAGCTTGGGTAATGCAAGATCATCCTTAAAATCCCAGCTGTGGGCCTTACTGTACACATAACCAAGTTCTATTGTCTTCTTTCACTGATAAAGCTTCTCTAGAACCACCAGTCTGCCCTAGACTAGATGGTCCTGCTCTGGCAGGGGGATTGGACTCAATGATTTCTGGATGTCCCTTCCAACCCCTAACATTCTGTGATTCTGTGATTCAGTCCCTCCCAGCAAGACTCTTGTCTTGAGTCTTCCTCAGTACCAGATCTCATAGGTATGTAGGTTCCTCTACAGAGCTCCATGACTTCTTACCAACTCTATTCTTTCTATTACAGCCTTTCTTTTTCAGTGAAGTGAGCAGCTGACGTACTCACCCCCTGCTGATCCCTTGGCTCTCAGCTGTCTCTAGTCTCAGACTTCAGTAAATCTGCAAGTAAACTCTGTTGCTGTACTCCTGTCTTTTGCCTTCTCCAGGCCTTTAGTTCAAATTATGCCATATTAGGAAAGCAGTATTACATTTTGTATTGTTTCACTAGTTTCAGCATTCTTGAGTCTTGATTCTTCATCTTGGAAAGCTCCTCATGTTCTCAAGTGTATATGTAGCTTTCTGCCAGGTTCTTCAGGAAATTCCTGCAGACTTTCCGCCAGAGGTTGCTTCAGGAAATCCTTAATAATGTCTAGTTTCCTAATTCTGCACTTATTGACTTCAATTGCCACTTTGTCCCCTTATTCAGGTACATTTGGGAATCTCAACCTATTTTATTCATAAGAGCCATGAACTTTTGACCTGGCATAGCTAAGAAGGCAAATTATAAGTCTCCAACTACCAGAAAAATTAAGTGGGAATAGTCTCATTACAGATGGAAAGCACTGTCTATTATATTACCAAATTCTTCATGTTTCTCAGCCTAAAATGAGCAGTGACAGGTCCATTTTATCTTTGAGTAATTAGTAGTGTTCAAAGGAACAATGTGAGCTTCTACAAAACCAAAACCTATTTGCCCAGTGAAGATTTAAAATCATATTCAAATTTATTTTTCCTCTTAAAAAAATCTGTACTACCATCTGCCTGCATTCAAGGTCTACCTCTTTATCATTCAGAGTGCCTAATTTTACCAGCAGTGTACATAAGCTTGGCTAAAATCAGTGTGTGGGCCAAGCAAGGAAAAACTGGTGGCTCTGCTGATTTTCTAGGTGTTTGAATATTATAATAATGGTGACAGACTCTTCTTCAAGAAGATACACAGAAATATGCAATTTTCTCAAAGCTAATCAGCCAAAACTTTCACTATAAGTCATCTCTTGTGAAAACAAACAAACAAACAAACAACCTTTCATAATGAAGTAAAGCAAATTTTGCTTTTAAAAATGTAGCTGAATCATTATGGATAGACTCATAAGGAGATTTACTCATAAATTGTGTATATATGATCAAACACCTCTGATAGCAATTAATGCCTGTGTTGCAAGTACGATTTGTGGAGGTATTTGTTTTCAGAGTATGAGCAGATGATCAAGATTTCTGCTAACACACTTTCCTTTTAAACCAAATGATCAATATTCTTCAGGCTTTTCAATTGTCAATAGTGTCAGCAGTCTTCCTGAAGCTGTGTTTGGATAAGGACATGCATAGTGGTACATACTTGACAGCTGCAGAGTCCTAGCTTTTTATTTGCAAATTGTTAAATGCATTAGTCATTCCATGGGCCTGTTTACTTCAGTTGGTGAGTGCACACGAACCAGGAAGGGTGATACTTTGCTAGGAGTAAACTAGTTCCACTCTCTAGTTAAGAAACAGCCAGTGCTTCTCTTTTATGAAGCATCTCTACTGTGGAGCTCTGTTAGACATATGGAGATATTCCATTCATGCTTTTATCAGCCATTATTCTTGATAAAAGGTTGGATATTCCAGCTGATGAAGGCCTTGTATAACCTTTGAATAAGCTTTATGTCAGATTTATGCTTTGAGTCTCTCTATATGTCATGTCTTGAAGACATGTTGCTGGAAAGATTTAATTTTTCTCATGGGTCAAGATTGAATCCTCTTCAACCTAAAGAACTGATAATATAGTAATAGGACTTCTCCTAGCCAATAATTGAATGAAAAATAAAAGGAAATGAAAATATGAAGATTAAAATAAAGAGTTTAATTTACTATGGATTGTCGCCACCAAAGTTTATACAGGAGTTATGCATTACTGGCCAAAGACAAAAGCCCTTATGTGCTTCTGTTCACATCTTACAAATCTGTAACTATTAAATGGTTATTGACTTTAAATACATTTTCTGTGGGAATACCAACTTAAATTAGTTTTAACTAAAAGTGTATTATTTTTGTTTCTTTCTTTAGGAAGGAGATTCCAAGTGAACAAGTGAAACATGCTGATAGAGAGCAAGCAAAGCGTATAGTTTACTCAGTGGTGTATGGAGCAGGTAGGCATTTTTTTTTTTAAAAAAAAAACAAAAACCAAAACCAACCAGCTACAGTAGATTCATATTTTATATGTAATTAATGCTTTATATGTAACTGCAGAAAGCCTGCAAAAATCCACAGTTGCCCATTCTGCCTGAGTCCTGCCCAGGTGCTAGATAAGACAATCTGCATTCTTTCTAAAACTTCCTATCATTTCTTAAATGATGGCCATATCCCCTTATGCTTCACTGAAGCTTAGAATTACCTTTTCTGGGAAGACAGGTACATACATATCATCAGCCTGCAAGCTTTTGTGAGTTTTAGTGAATAGCTAACTAAACTTCATGTAGGCCTTCTGGAGAAATCCAAAACCTCTACAGAAGAGGAGTAATTGGAAAACTCATTTAGGAAATTAGAGCCCTAGGTTGAAGGCTTTATTTACCTTGGAAGCACTTAAAACTACATTTTGGGTTGCTGGAGGAGAATGCTTTCTACACCATCTTTTGCAGTGAGTCATCAATAGTCCTTGTACCAAAGACAGAGCTGGCCAAGGGCATTCAATTTATTGTTTAGGGCATTCATCTGGGAAGGGGAGAAAAACAATTCAGTTTCAGCTCTCCAGAATATTTTTTTTCTGTGTAGGGCTGTGCGTAGATTATAACACATGTGCATATTTACGTTAAGTTGTACTGCATTTTAAACATCTGTGTTCAAAATCTATCTTGAAAAAGCCCAGCACTAGCTCCCTGCAGTGTAAATTCAGACATTCAGACCTTTCCATGGTGAGACTGGAACCAAATCTCCCATTTCCAGCCTGAACATTATTTTAGAAAAATTAATTCTTTTGCAAAATTCAAGCATTAGAAAAATGGCCCTTGGTCTGTGTGGATGCTCCACATCTCCTGTCTGTTCCCTTCACTCTGGGTGGAACAGGAGGGTACCTGACTTAGGCTGAATCACCACAGGCTGAATGCTCTTATAGTCAATAGAGAAAAGGAAAAGCCTCAGTTGCTGGAGCTAGAGCCTCCCTCAGTAGAGCCTATGTCTGACAACTCATGCTATAGAGAACTTAGATGATTAAATTAAGCAGAATATTGACATTCCTTCACTTGCTCTGTACCAGGCACTAAACATTTCACTGTGGCAGTGCTTGACCAGAGTAACTCCATTTACTTGTTTGTGCTTTATCTCCCTCTCTCAAATGAGGGCAGTTGAAGCACCTCGAAGATAATAAGGTGCTTCAGTCCATTAGCAGTGTGATCAGATCCTCATTAAGACATAACATAGAGTGATATCATTAAACTATGTAGGTGGGACCTGGGCTGCCAAAAATTGTTAGATATCTGAAACTGATGGACTGAATTCCACCCACAGTTTGTCTCCCTTCAAAAGATGGCTAACTTTTCACTAAGGAGACATTTTGATGCAACTGAGCAGTGTGAATAGTATTTATTTCACTTCTTTTGGGATTGAAAAATACAGTAGTATTCCCTGATGAGCTTGCCTGTATTATGCTTAGAGAAGTTAATTAAAATCTTTCCTGTAGTAAATAGTAGTCTTTTTTTTTCTTTCTGTTCTCTTAACATTAGGTTACACTTGGTTCATACTTTCAAAGTCTTTTATAGAATCCTGGAGGATAGAAAATAGTATAAAGATGAACCTGCTTTAGCAGAAGGGTTGGACGATGATCTTTGTCAGTCCCTTCTAACCCTTACCATTCCATCGAAAGAAGAGCCTATAGATCATGTCTAGGAGCTGGTACTTTAGTAAATACTGCTACAGTATTGAGAGGAATGATGGTATTACGGTTTTTTGCTTGGCTTGGAGCAATTCAGTTTACTTGCTTCTTCCTCAG
The DNA here is from genome assembly GCF_000691845.1 of Merops nubicus. NCBI lineage: Eukaryota > Metazoa > Chordata > Aves > Coraciiformes > Meropidae > Merops > Merops nubicus. Next base: position 77,643 of record NW_008581975.1, read on the forward strand.
TCCCGCTGTAAAACTAAAGCATAGACAGCTTAAACATCTCTAAAGTAAGGAATTAATTCTGTTCACTGGCAGTGTGTTCAAGCTCTGAATTGACACAGGGGGATTTGAAGGTGTTTAAATGAAAAACAGAGAAACTACTGATATTTTCAGTTTTGAAAGATAATTTTACAGAATGGGGAACACTAAAACTCACAGGCTGTTGCTAACAATTCCCCTGGCACAGGTAATTCAAGGAGAGTGCTCAGGGAAGCTTTATTCCCCTCCTGAGCGTTGCTCTGCTCCTGCATTGTGCAACAGGAGATGACACAATTTTGTGTCTGTACATTCCTCTCCTTTTGCTTCCCAGCAACTGCCTTTCCCTGGAACTTCTCAGACTTCCTTACTGATATTGTAGCTTAGTTTCCCTAGTATTTTATGTAACACCTTGTTCTCTATATCAGTAGTTCTTTAAATGGATAACATGGACAAATTTAGATGTTACAGTCCTCTAAGGAAGCCTCAGCAATCTCCTAGCTGTTAACAATATGTGCTTTAGCAGGTAGATTTGTCATTTGCTGACCTAGCAAGAAAACCCAAATTACTTTGATGTCAAATAAAACTACAGACCTATAATAGCTGAGCAAGAGCCATCCTGGATGTCTTGAGAATTCTTCTTCTAGCACCTTGTCCAGACTGGTGTTCCTGTAGCTTGGTGCAGATCATGGCATGATTGAGAACAAAATGCTACAGAATTGTTCTGAAATGCACAGCAGACTGACAGTGATGGCATTTAGGTGGCTGAAATCTTCTCTCTTTCAGTGATACTAGACAATTTTTCTTGACAGTATTGCTGTGACAATAACTATTCTGTGCCTTTGGTGCCTTGAGACATCGCCTCTCAGCTTGTGTTATTTGCAGGCACAGTGCTGGTTTTGTGTTGCTGTGTACCTAACATAAATATATCTGTCTTTCAAACCTCATATGTCTAAGGTTGACGTATGTTTTATTTTTACTGGAACTATTTGGTTTATAAATGTGTTTAAACTTTAGCTCTTAGTTTCTATTTTCACACTCTGGAGAACTGTCTTCAGCTTTTTTCCACCTTATCTTATAAATGCTCTTGGATCAAACACAATATATATATTGTGCACCTATATCCTATCCAAAAGCTGATATTCCTTTCTTTCTCTGTTAAAACACTTTTTATCTTTTTTAATTTTTCCAACCCTTCTATCTTACAACTGGGACACAGATTTTTACAGATGTCAAGGAGCCTAAAACTGCTTGAAATCTGTGAATCTGTGGGACTCAGGCTCCTAACAGCCTTTGTAAAATCAGGCTTGGTCTGATTGCTTCAGCAGTTCAGTTCTTCTGTGACTTCTACACCAAACCTATCTAAACTCAACCAGCCACATCTCTGTGCTTCTTTTAGATCTTCATTCACATTTGTATTTGTTTAAAATTGATTTAAAATTTATCTGCTCCTCAGATTTTGCAGACTTCAATACTGTACGAGTAAATAGTTACTTAAAGCAACAGTCATTCTGCGAACAAAAGAGATTTCAACCATATTATAGGTATAAATTATAACTAGGCTTTTCTTAATTACATATTTCTTATATACTTATTAATTATATTCTTTATCCAGTAGCTTCAGTAAAACATTCCGGCTCAAAGTTAAACTTTTGCTTTGTTGCAATATGACTGTAATATATCAGAGACATCCACTTTCATAGAGGTAAGTGAAGTCAACTAATGCTACTAACTGTGACTGTAACAGTGCTATCCTATGTAGTGGATTTCTACTCTGCTTTGTTGTATAATAGAGATAATTCCTTTACCACCAGGTAAAGAACGTCTTGCTGACTGCCTGGGAACTACTCCTCTTCAAGCCAGTCAATTTATAGAGAGTTTTATGCAAAAATACAAGAAAGTCCATGAATTTACAAAGAAAACCATTGAACAGTGCCGAAATAAAGGTAATGCAAAGTCGGGAAGCCTGTTTTTGCTTACTGTGATCAGTACTGTGTGACAGTAACCAAACTGACTTCGGGTGTAACTCAACCCAAATTCAGATAGTTACACAAGAGAAGAGATGGAATATCATTTCTTGGTGAACTGAGGTTGTTTTTGTTTTTTTTTTTTCCTTTTTAACCATAGGAGGAGCTGCTTAAATCTGTCTGCCTTGTCTCAGACAAATGCTAACAGAATGAGACGTCTGTTCTCAGAGTGAACCCTACTTAATGTCATGTTACACTGCATCATTTTGATGTATGATGTATTCCAACACAAAAAAGCCCAAGGAATCTTTTACTTAATAAGTATGCTACATGGCTGCTGGACCATCGCAGTTCAGCCATTTAGTCAAAGAGCCAATTCACAGAGCCAATTGTTTTTAACTTATTTTTTCTTTGCATCAGTCAGAATTTATGTTCTTGAAGTTCAGGTGGTATCTGTGATGACAGATGTGTGCAGAGTGCTTCTTGAAGCCAGCAGCTGCAAACTCTTCTTGCATCAAATTAGTTGTTACTCTACATATTCATTTATATTTAGTGAATCCTAGGGGTGCATTAATTTGAGTGGAGGAAATAGAGCTGTTTGAAATACTGCCTTTTAAAAGCTAATTAACAGAATGGACAAAATTGATTTAATTTATTTCTTAATGGAGTATACAGTGCCAAGATATTTTTTAGAAATAAATAGTAAATTTGCAAGATAATATTGCCCATTGTTGTTTGGGTGAGTGTCATGATAGAAAAATATTACTGATTTCCAGTCATGAAAACGGATATTATTCCTTTCTTTGTACTTTGTAGGGCTTAAAAATCTCTTGGAAGCATAAACTTTCATTGTGTCATGCAGTTGCATTCCTTCATTCATTAATATTTCTAAAGAAAAGTGAAGTTATTGAAAGTCTATTTTTAGGTAGAATTAAGCCAAATATATCTGGTAAAATGTTGCACACTTATTATGTATTTTTAATCTATTTAAACTAACATAGCATTCTTTTCTTAAAGGTGAATCAATTTCAATAACCAGATTTCTGTGATAAAGAATCTGGTTTATGAGTTTAGTAGACAGGAGTGTCATAACTTATATCCGTGACTGTCATTGAAATGTACTTATCTAATTAGTACTTAATCCTCCTCCTGCTCCCATCTATCAGCCCCTTTTAAAACTATTAATGGTAGAAGAACAATCTGTTGTGGTCGTACAAGCTCAAAAAATCTGCAGCAGGTCAATATTATTTAATATTTTTCTTGCTAATCCACCTCAGATTCCAGCTTCCCAACAAAAACATTCCAACCTCATAAACTCACTGTAAGCTGAGTTTTCTTTGCTTATCTGCAGTTCAAAGGTGAACAGCACCCACCTGACTAGTATTGAGTGTTATGAATGTCTGATACTCTGTGTAGACATGATAAGCATATAAATAATATTAATTTGTGATGAAGATATTTTTGTTAGAGTATTAGTATATATGTTAGTATATCTTTGTTGGGTTTTGATGAAATTATCCACATATTAAAAAGACTACATTAAGACCTCATTCAAATATGTATTTGCAGATTAACCTTTGACCACAGGAGCACACTTTGCTACTATTATATGAAAGATGGTGTTTGTTTGGGGATGCTAATCAGCTGGGTGATTCTGCTGTGGAGACACACCACACAGGAATAAAGATATAAGAGTAAATCTGCTTCTCCATGAGAATCCAGTGATTCAAGTATTCCATCTTTACATACTGTTCCTCATGGAAAATCTTAGTTAAATTGGGAAGAAAGATTTGTTAAAGAAAATCCTAACCAGATAAACAGCTCTTTTTCCCTAAACTTGTACTTTTGGTATCAGTGCTCCTGGAAACATACTATTTCACAGAAAGCTGTAGTAATTCAGCACAGAACCATCTTCATCCTCTGAACATAAGTCTGGGTATGTGTTGGTTATAGCTTTGTCTTTGAAGAGGTCTCCTTACCACATGTGCTTGCTTGTCTTTTTTGCCAAAGAGGAGATGAAACTGAGGCAGGTGGAACTTCTAAGGTATCTAAACAAAATTCATGGATAGACAAGGTGATAGAATTGTAACAAAAGATTTTGTGAATATATATTTTTAACATGGATGATTTTTCATTTTTCTTAAAATAAGAAGTTTAGTTTTGTTGTAAACTGAGATAAGGTTTTTAGTGTGTTGTTTTGACAGAAGGATCCTCACATCTCTTTTTCTCTCTCAGCACCTCTCACTTGCCTCCCCAAACAGTTGTTTTGGCAAAATACATCATTAGGCCTAACATAAAGCTTGAAGTGTGTTTTTGTGCATTTCTTTTAAACTAAAAAACATCACCACAATAGAGTTAGGGAAGTTTGTCCGTGAAAGAGACATGAAAATACCACATAAAGAAAATGGAAAAAAAAGTTATAACTGTCTGCTAATTTGGGGAAATACTCATTAATGATTTCATTACTCTACAAATTGATTTTTCTTTACTATTCCCAAGTAAACTATTCATTGCATGGAAAGCTCTAATTATGGCTGCTAATAGATAGCTAATTCTGCTAGGTATTTATAGTTTCATCTCCACGGAGAGTTTGCTGGTGTATCAGTAGACCTTCCTAATGAAACTACAGCTTTAATGAACAGATGTTTCCCTCACGTAACAGGTACCAATCCTCTGAATGAAATAACTCTTGGGCCAGAAATACAATAAGCATTTAAGCTCTAAATAAAAGAAGCTCTGACTATTTTCAGAGGGCAAAATATTAAATTGACTCCAGCAGCACATAATGACCAAAGTCTGTATTATCTTCAAAAAGAATTTTTGAAATTTAATCAATCTAAGAATACTAATTTCTGTTTAAATCCTGCCAGGTTATGTAGTTTCCATAATGGGACGTAAAAGACCACTGGCAAATATCAATGCACAGGATTACAAGCTACGTACTCAAGCGGAGAGACAGGCTGTCAATTTTGTTGTTCAAGGTAAAAAAACTCTCCGCCTGCCATCCTACTTACTTACCTTTCTCTGTGCTTGCCTTTAGTGGACAACAACTATGCTAGTCTCAAAATAATGAGTATTATATAATATATGAGTATATGAGTTGTTCACTGGAGCAGACTTCTGAGGCATGAATTTAACTATAGGAGAGAAATTTGAATGATGTATTCTATCTACCTTGGAAATTGCCAGTGAACAGTATCATCATCATCATCACAACAGTTTCAATGTTCTAATACACTGTACAATGTACTAATACTCTGTAGTAGTTAAACATAGGTACAGATACAAGCTATGTATAGAGAGAATATCTAGAATTTAGTGCTTCAAATGCAGTATTATATTAAAACATTTTCTTTTCTGATTGTGATAGTGTATTAATCCAAAATAGTTTCTCTGATTATGCTGCTTACAGATTCTTTTATTTTGCTAGATAGCTTCAGTTTGTGAAATACACAACATTACAGGAATAATTCATTGTTATTATTTACTTTGAAACCTAACTCATTCTTTGTACAGAACATTCAAACTTAATCATGTGGAGGGAAAAAAAAAAGTCTTTTTTCACAGAAAAACACTGCAATATTTGTCATATAGGTTGGATATATAACATGTTCAAATGTTAGTTAATCTGATGCATTAACATACTCTGTTTAAATCACGTGGGGCTCAGTGTTGTACAGAACTTAGCCACCTAAAGGAAAAAAAATACCTGACTGTTAGTCCAAGACTGAGATGCCTCCTGCCAAGCTATCCCCTGGATGAATTATTATTTTAACTGTATTAAACTGACAGGGTTTTCATTAAGTTGTTTTGGAAGTGTACAATTTGCAACCGAGTAAAAGGTGCTTGCTAGACATGGTTATAGCATGCTTTTTATAAAGTGATTTGAATTTGTCTTTTGGAAGGACCTTGTGTTTTTTCTTCTTTTTTTTTTTTCTCCAAATATTATTCATTTTAATGCTTCATTTTAAACATGACTTAAATCTTTCTGTCACCTTTGACTCTCCTTATAATTAGGAACTGAATTTAAGTACTGTCTCTGCAAGGATATGTACAGAACCAGAATCCTAATACATGCCCTGTTGGTTGTGCTCAAGGGATGGCTGCCTTGCTTTAGTAGGCACCCAACTGTAGAATTTTAAAATGTCCATATAAAATCCACAGCAACGCTTGCATTTTTATAGCTCTGGGCATGCCTGTGCAACCTTCTCCAGAGACCTGTGTTTGGTTCACCTGGGTTTCCATCCAGCTGGCCAGCAGCCCTCTCCTGTTGAAAGCACAATGCTTGAGCTAACACAGCGAGTCCTGCTGAGTGTACAGGGCAGCATTAATCAAGGTACACGGCCTTCCAAGCAGCACTTGCTTATGTCCATCTGTCCAAAGAGCTTGGAGCTGAGGCAAAGATATCACAGAGCTGTCTACGAAACACTCGCTTGTATGTGCCTACAATAATAAGATAATTGTGTTTCATTGCTGAAATAATTGAAATGCTTGAAATAATATTGGAGAACAAATCTGATGAAAAATAACATAACAGTTAATCATAACATGTAATACTAGATGGTGTTATGAAGCTAGGATTAAAAACTCTGAAATATTCAGTGTTCCAAACTTTTATTAAAAATTCATTCTAGACAATGATTTTTCAATTTCAGGATTGCATCTAGGAGGTAATATTTTAAGACTGCAAAAAGTTTGTAAATTATGTTAAAATATTTTATCACAGTTACTGTACTAAAATGCATTTAATATATATGTTTTTTAATTATACCTAATGCTCCAATTAATTTAAGCAGTTTGCATTTTGGTTAGGGTAGCAGCAACTGATAACAGGAAGAATTCTTCTGATGCACGACTATATTGAAAGGAATGTTAGTTTCAGCTTTAACTTACTACAACAGGATTTCCCACCATTCTTTCGTATATTTTCCTCTTTTTTAATATTTCTCAGTTCAGTAGTCTTTATCAATGTGCAATAATATTTTTTATTATAATTCAGCTTTACATAACTGCATAGATTAAACTATTTTTTTATTATTATTTATTTACGATTGTGGCAAAATCAACCAGAGGGATATAATAAATTTCTTTTGAAATATTTTAAATAGCATATCTCTCAAAGTCATATCTCAGAAAAAAACTATTTTGAAAGTTCTCTTGCATTTTATTACTTTATGTTGTTTCATGAAGAATACATATGGAACATGTGTGTTGTGATGGACTAAGTGCTCAGTTATATAATTCTTACAGTCACTAAGAAATTTATCTGATGTTTCTCAAAGCATCCTTTCTTACTTTTTACATCAATGTGTCCCTTTTTGTGTTGTGTTGAACCAATTTGACACATCATTTGAACATGAAAACAAGATAGGTATTTGAGGCTAAATCATAGAATCATAGAATCCTTTAGGTTGGAAGGGACCTTTAAGATCATCAAGTCCAACCATTGAGCCAATAGGGCTCTAAAGTCCTCTGCTAAAACAGATCAGAATCTGTCAGGGTTGGAAGGGACCACAAGGATCACCCAGTTCCAACCCCTCTGCCATGAGCAGGGACACCTCCCACTAGATCAGGCTGCCCAGAGCCTCATCCAGCCTGGCCTTAAAGTACTCCAGGTGGGGTCTCACCAGAGCAGAGTAGAGGGGGAGAATCACCTCCCTCAACCTGCTGGCCACACTTAACGTCGTTAATGAGTAAAACAGAGTCTCAGTATGGGATTCGGAGGAGGCAGTTTGTCATAGAAAACTGTGAAGAAAGAAGAACTGTGAAGTCTACCTCTTTGATCTCTTAGATATTCTCCCTTAGCCAAAAGGGTCAACCATGTCCTAGGGTGCATCAAGCACAGCATAGCTGGCTGCTGGAGGGAGGTGACTGGACTTGACAATGGACTCATGTGGCTCCACCATGAGCACTGTGTGCAGTTTTGGGCACCTCAGACTGTGTACTGAAAAGACCAACCAAGATGGTGAAAAGTCTTCAGGGCAAGGCTCAGGTGGATCTGCTGAGGTAACTTGGTTTGTTCAGCTTGGAGAAGAGAAAGCTGGAGGGTGAGCTCATTGCAGTCTGGAGCTTCTTCAAGGTGGGCAGCGGAGGTGGAGATGCTGATCTCTCTCTGCTGACCAGCAACAGGACACGGGGAAATAGAATGAATTTGTCAGGGGAAGTTCACACTGGACGCTAGGAAAAAGTTCTTTACTGCCTTGGTGGTCAGGCACTGGAAACAGGCTGCCCAGGGAACTCGTCATGGCATCAAGTCTGTCAGAGTTCAGGTGCCTGAATGATGCCCTTAGTCATATGGTTTAGTTTTAGGTAGTCCTGTGAGGAGCAGGGAGTTGGACTTGATCCTTATGGATCAATTATTTAATCTTGAGGTATTCTATGATTGTATCATTATCTCCCAGAAGAGTACCCTTACCATTTCCCTACCTGTCTGATCTTTATCCCTACTCTAGAAGTTGAACCATTTGGAGGAATGAATTCAAAATTCATTGAGTTAGGGGGTGCCAAAAAGAAAACGTCTACAGTCTAGCACTTTTAGGATATCTGACAGGACAAGGAGAATTATGTCTTCCATTTCTATTTAAAGGATTATTTCTGTATTTTATCTATAAATCTTTATGTAAAATGTGTTAAACCCCTGTTGCATGGTTCAGAGCAGACCCCTTCACCAAAGTGCGGGTCTGGAGAGTCTTTCTGCCTCCTGATCACCAGAAATGTGTAGTCTGTTATGTAACATGACACTGTTTTATGCACCACTGCTCTTAAGACTGTAATGTAATGAATATACATGACATACACATGGTAATATGGAAAAGCATAAAACTAAGTTTCCAAATGGAGATGCAGCACTGAAAAAAATGTTCTAGCTTTTTGTGACATTAAATTTTAATTAATTTACAGGCAAATTTCAATTCCAGTTTAGACTTAGATAATTTTATACACATTTTATAAAAAGCAATTTTACAACTCATCGCCATGACTGACAAATTCACCTTTAATTAACACTGCATTGCATATTATTGTTTTCTGGGTTTAATTAACATGTTAATTGCAATGTCTAATTTTCTTTTTGTACACTTTAATTTAAAAGTAGATCACTTTTTCTTGTAGGATCTGCAGCTGATCTCTGTAAAATGGCTATGGTGGAGATTTTTACCTCTGTTGTCGTTTCTCCAACATTAACAGCCAGGTTAGTCATGAATGACAAAACTGATTTTAAAACAAAATTAGTTGAAATTAATGCATTTCTGTCATTTTAAGCAGGTGTAGAATGTGTATGCCTCTGAGTCTTTTAACAAGCAAGGACTTGTGAGGTGGGTTTATAGATTCAAAGTTGCATCTTTATGCTTAAATGGTTGGATCTGTAAATCCATCCCAAGGTGATGAAGTGCCCTGGGGCTGTTTAAACGCGGTCAGATCCAGTTCAGTGGTAGTTCTGCACTTTTGAAGTCAAGTCCACTGATCATATCCTTCCGGTATTTTGAGTGTATTGTACAATGGGAACTGAACATTCAATGAGCTGGGTGGAAAAAAAACCCACAGGAATCAGGAAACCAGTGCTCTAGCAAAAGAAATGAACATTTTTTATTCTTGTATAAATGGATTTCCTTTGCTAAAGAAAAGCTAAGTCATCATGTTTCTCTTCTGTTGTGACTGGTCATAGCTGGGTAGGAGATCATAGAACATCCTCAAGATTTTTATGCCACTAGCAGAAAAAATGAAGACTATCTTTCCTATAATAAAGGATGGAGGGGATTGTGCAGACACTCAGTGAGTGTTATTACTTGTTGCAATAGAAAGCTACTTTGAAGGCAAACGTAGAAAACCAAACAAACAGATCGTCATCTTCTGTAATGTTGTAGTGAACAATCCAGCAGAACAAGAATTTTTGCAGTAGAAGATCAGATAAAAGCAGAGATAGCAGGTACTGCAGAACATTAGTGTTTCTGTTGCCATCCAGAAAAGGAAATCATAAAAACTTAGCAATTGTGTTTTAAGGACCCCACTGGGAGTTTAGGTTAGTACAAAGTAACAGGGTTTGGCCTTCCAAGCAAGTTTACAATTCTGTGTAACATCTAAACCTATACTACTCTGTGTGTGTTTGTGTGTGTATTGTTTACACACAGTGGTGTTGTCTTCATCAATGCTTAAAAATGCAATTTCTAATTACAAATATCAGTTGCACATGTTGAATTCAAAGGTAGAATCACTCCTATGCCAAAAATAGAACTTGTTCTGAGGAACACTCTCAAGCATTACTTTAGGTTCAATAACTAGCTATTTGTTGTAATGCTGAGAAAGCCAAAGGGTTTTGTGGCTAAAGCTCATGAATATTTTCTTCTCTCAACAGAAAATTTTGCTTTGGTTGTCCTTTCTCAAAGCTATTTTTTTTAAAGAAGTAGTGTCACCAAATGGCTAAGTGATAACAGACATGGGGAAGTACTGAAGTTTTGCATGTTGAAGTATCTTGTGTTCTGAAAGAGCAAGGGAATGGCTGAACCACACATCAGAAGATTATCACTTCCTATCCTTCTTATTCCTATCATAAATGTCACATCTGGGAAAGGCCAAGGCTACGAGGACATGTAAAAGAGACAGACTGTTTTAATCTGAAATTTTGAACTCCTGCCAGCCATTACCAACTGGATGGCTTTGCTAAAGGAGAGCCTTTTAATAGTCACTAATGGCTCCGTGCTGTAATATTTAGTAGGTACTTAGAAGCCAGGCTTGTCAGAAAAGCACAATCAATGCCTTTATAAATTCTGTGAACACTCACCTGGTTAAATGGTGACGTTTGAAAACATCACTGTGGTCTTGCTAGAAGAGTATAGGACTGAAAATCGAGAATTTGTGTTTCCACTTGTCTGCCAGGTGAGAGTCAGTTGTTTTTTCAGTGGTCTGTTTCTTGATTTTCTTATCAGTCAGGTCAGCATAATGATCCTAACATCCTTTGTAAAGCCCTTTGAAAAATATTGTTAAAAGGAAGTGTATGCGTAATTGTTGCTGGTGTTGTAACAGTAGGAATGCACAGGAGCTCTTCCAAAATGAGGAATAAAATCAATCTCCTGTTATCATCACATCAGATCATATTCATTCCAAGGATAACATGCTACTATCTTTTCTTATATCTTCATCATGTTGTAAGTATTTTTTTTTCCCCTATTGGAACTTTCAATTTCGGAAACAGGATTTCACTTTGAACAACATATCAAAGAGAAATATCTCTTTACATATGCTTTAGAAGTGATTATGAACCCCACATTTACACTGGGAAGCACTATCCCATTAGGCAGAGCAAGTACTGCCTCACACTCAACATATTGTCTTCCTTACCTTGGAAATAAAAAAAAAAAACTCAAGTAAATTACAGATGGGGTCCTACAGTTTTCAGTGTTCGTTCACAGGTTTGTTTGCAGTCTTCTCCACTGACAGCACTGCATTCATTTCAGCTGCAAGCAACCTCTGACCCAACAGTATGAAGCTTCATTTTTGTAGGAGTAATAGTCAGCAGATTCTCAGTTATTGTTTGCACATACGATATTCCATTTGGAAGTCAGGGAAAGGTAATTGAGTTGCATTTTCATGATGCTTCATCAGAGAGGGCCTCTTGATGAAACAGTGTATTCCACTGTGACTGTTCAATGGCTGGTCTGTCAAATAGCAATCTCATTTTTCTCTTTGTGTTTCTTCATCTTCTAATTCAAGTGCCAGCCTAGGAACTTATGCTGTTGACAATAAAAAGGCAATCAGGTACTTGGAAATAATTTTAGAGAAATGGGGAAGAGTAGCATTAAATGCGATAGATACAGCAAGGAGCTGATACTAGTATGGGCTGGCTATTGGCATCAGTGTTAACATCTCTGCATTTTGTGTGGCGTTGGTGAGTAATCAAAATGATTTCTTCAGACTTCTTCCATATTACCTAGATCTTTAAGATGCTGTTCTGCCACTGATGGCCAAGCTGCTTACTGAAAATGTGCTGCTGACATAAATTATTCAAGTGCTAGCTTTTGCCTGTCTGATACAATTCACAGAACCTCTGTGCAATGTGTCCTGCAGGCAGATGGTAGCAAATAAACTTCTGAAGTGAGATCAAGGCATATAGGAGCAGCTGAAAGAAAGATTTATGGAATTGATGAGAGTGGAAAGGTACTCAGTGAACCAAGATGGACAGTTGTAGTTATTTTCAGTGTTTAAAATATCATTGCAATGGCAGATGCAGAAACTTGGTAAGAGAAAAGGATGCTGGCAAATTGTGGGAGAAATGCTGCCTATAGCACTTCTTGTAAAAATTGTCACTTTGTAAGCTGAAGATGCACTGATGTCTACCTTGTGCTACATGGACTTTTCAGAAACTCATTAAAGATGATAATATCCCAACAACATGCAAATTAAATTTAACAAGTCTATAGAACTATTGAAAAATTTGGTGTGAATCCAGCAATTCTGCTTTCTCACCAATTTATTGTTCCTTCAGCACTGGACGTGTGCCACAAACACACAGCTTTACTTCTCAGCATGTCTGGAGCATAGTTAAAGAGACAGGTTCAAAATGAATGATTCAAAAAGGAGGAGCCAAAAGCAAATAAAAGGAAAAGGAACTATCTTATTTTCTTGGTCCCAGCTGCTTTCCAGTAGCAGTGGATGTTGGAGATTTTGTGTGTCTTCCTCAGAGAACAAACACTTTAATCAGCCTAATGATTTTCTGAGTTGGTGAACTGTAAATGCAGCTCTCTTCTACACAGATAGCTAAATTAGTTAGAAACAGCCCTAATCATTCCAGCAGCAAGCATTGTTATGTGACCTGGATTTTTTTTTCAGGTACAAATCATATGATAGATCACAAGTGATTAATTTGTTGGAAGTGGTTTCAGGTTTAGTTAGACACAAGAACCATGAGGCATTTTTATAAGGTGTGTGGGGATTCAAGCATTAGTAAGTTATTGACTGATTATCATTTCTCAGATTCATACAAAGGGCATATTGATAAAATCAACTTCTTGGTTACATTCCAGCTTCAGCTGAACACATTCAGTAAACTGCTTAGTGCTGCTGCTATGTGTGATGGTTTTCTTTAATTCTGGACATGAATCTTATGTCCCTTTATTTATTTTATTTGTTTAATTTGTTATTAAATGAAATAATTGTCTGTAGCAGTTAACCAGGATTTTTCAACTAAATGCTTATTGCTCTGGTGCTCTGTCTGCAATTCCAATATATATAGTTGCAGAAGTGCTCTAAAGAATTAACTCTAGCAAGATTGTCAACTTTTATCCTTAGCCTAGTAGTGGAGAAATACTCACAAAGAAAAGATAAAAGCTTTGGATTCTGCTTGAGGAGAGCATAAAATCTTTGTTTCACAGACATATGCTTTTGTTTCAATAGCAGAAGGAAACATCCTAGATCATACTGCTGTGTTAGAAATGACTTTGAACTCTCCACAGCTGCTATGCTGGTTCAGTATGTAGCTCTTTGCATCCCAAAGTGGCCAAATAACACATTTTTAGGTGTGCTGGGACTTAGCAAAATCATTAATTTCCTCAAGCATTCAAAGCAGTGTTTTGCATGTATTCACAAGATGGTGAACTGTTACCTGAACACTTCATGTACAGTGAGCCAGAACAAGTCAGAAAAATTTATTCTTTATAGAAAAAGCTAAATATATTTAATATGCTTAAATGTCATAGCCAAAAAAGACATTCGTGATGTTGCAGGTTTTTCAGTGTTTCTTCATGTTGAACAGTCAACACAAATAAGTAATTTTCATTTACAAAAAACTTTTGAAGGTCACCTTTGAGATTAGTATGTTTTAGAACACTTTACATACATGTGAAAATTCTATTCTCTTTAATTATTCATCTGTTCAGCTTCCTGCTCTTCATGATGTAGCTGCTGGGAAAACAAATTTCACAAGTTAGCTGAATTTTTATGCTTAAATTATTAAAATGTCAGAATAACTTGGTCTTTATTATGGAAACACTGAAAGAGGCAGCTTAATGTTAATGCAGGTAATGCCTATGCAGGCATGATATATGTTAAGCTATAGCTTTTATATCATCACATTAGAAATCCTTCTTGATGCAGCTTCAGAAGAAACTTGAAAAACCTTCAAAATGTGATGGAATTATCCTAACCTTGTTCCTTAGGTACATAACAGCTAAAAGACATTCTTTGCACTCGAATCTGTGTACTTCTGTGAGGAAACTGATTCTATTAAATAACAGGTACTATTAGGGGTATCAGAAAAAAAAATCAGTATAGTTTTAGTGTAGTGAGCATTTCTAAGAAGAACTGGATACAACATGCATCTGATCCATTATCTCTGAGTGTGGCCAGTAGCAGATGCTTCTGGAGGAGGGTGTAAGATTTGTAGCAGGATAGACTGTCTGTCTGAAGATTTTCATCTTCCACTGATTGTGGGGATGAGTCTAAGTTCTGAAAGAGAATATTTGTATTAAAAGTCTTCTCCCTAAATCATTGTATGTCATAATTTCTAAATGTTCTTGAAATCCGTACAAGTGTTTTATAGATGAACAAACATTCTGGCCTTTGCTGGCAATTGGTTTCATTACATGCCTTTTAAACCAATCTCTTGTTTTATTAAATCTGAATTTAAGTATGAATTTCTCAAATTTTCAATTGACTAACTTCACGTTTTTCTGCAATGGAACGTAAACCATCTTTCCTTGTTTTTTGGGGGTTTTGTGTGTTTTTTATATTCCTCCCTTTCATCTGATTTCAAAATACCTTATTCTTTTAATATTTTTTTTTCTAACCACTTAACAGCTTTTATGCTTTCCTATTTTTTTTTAAAACTTATGATTATATACAAGGGTTTTAACTATGTACTCTCCTATCTGCAATTTTGAAGTCTCCCATTATGCATTTATAGGTTTCAAGTTCAAAATTAAAAATGTGATGTTATTAGTTGAATGATTATTTTATTCCTCAACAAAGGGGATAACACAGGATGACAAACAAGGATATTAATAGCTGGGATATAAAATCAGATAGTGTTGTGTCAGAAATGTTATTAGTTTCAATGATCAACGACATAGTACTTTTTTAAATAAAAAGAAAACCATGTGTGACTAGAAAATGACTAATTTTTTTAAAGTATTTCTAAATGTTTATTGTGCTACCATGTGATTATTAATACCCTTTTGAAAGTAGTGTGCTTTTAGTAACTGTTTTTATGTTCATACATTTTTTAATTGTACATATATAAAAACTTAACTATTAACACTCTGATGTTCATAAGTAATACATTGTAGTTTGTTTTTTTTTTAAGTTTAACTAGAACTTTTACTCAAACAAATAAGATATGATAGCTTTCAAATAACTCATGTTCTTTGGCCCTTCTCCAAAGAGAATCCTTTGCGTTTAGGAAATCGCTTGTTGTGATTTAATTCTCAGCATATCTTCAAAATAGAAATAAAATGTGTAATGTTTTAATGAAAATTTTACACTTGTGTACTCTAGCTCAGAATCAGACAATCTGAAGGTGCCACACTTTTTTTTTTTTTTCTGAAAATGTAGAGCTAACCAACAGGAAGCATCTTAAAAGCAGTTTAATTTAGGCTCTCAGCCTGGTTCTTAGTCAGAATGAGATACCCGTAATTCCTTACAGCATCATACAGTCAATTAAATTGGAAAATACCATTAAGACCATTGAGTTCAACTGTATCAGAATCATTAAGGTTGGAAAAGACCCTTAAGATCATCAAGACCTTAACAGGATCTTCCAGATGCCCGTAAGAGATTTAGATGATAACAGGACCCTCTTATTTAAAGCTTTCACAGTTATCCAATTTTAAACTATATTTTAATTTATTTTCTGTTCAGACTCGTAAACCAGCCAGCTCAATGCAATATGTGAGCTCCTTTCAGATGTCCTTTAAGCAATATACTTAGCACTTTACACAATTGCTTAGCCTGTCATGCTGCCCATGCTCAGTTAGACCTCCTATGTGAGAGCCTGGGCCTGTGGTGAGGAAAGTGAATAAAGACAGCAGCTGAGACAGGTGACTTTTGAGGGATCTGGAATGGGCATGTGGTGGGTCCAGGTGAGTCCTGCTGCCAAGCAATGGAGTAAATTGACTGGCAGATAGTCTGTAGGAATTAATTTGTGGTCTATATTTTGTATTGCCTTCATGCAGACCACTCTAGAAAACGAGACCATGTTATGCTGTAGATGTGTTATTAACAGAGTAAAATTTCCCTGGTTATACAAAAATGTATCATTAAAATGAACAGATTTTGTCTAAACTTCAGGTATCCAGTGTAGGTCGCTGTTTTAGGAGGTGATATCCCCACAGAGTCAGTGCATAGAGCTGGGATTTTCCAGATGTCCGTTCTGAACATCTCAGTCAGAGCCTGCCTTAGCCTCTTGACTACAGAAGGAGCACAAATTTAGTTTGAGCATCTTGGCACATTGTAATGGTCTGAAACACTGGACATGGCTGTTAAAAAAACAACTCCTGAGAGAGACTCCTATGATAATCTTGTCTTTCTTTTCCCTATCCTGCACTGGTCTCTTCTAAGGGATATTCCTACAGGAGATTCTGCAGTGTGTCATGCCTCAGCATTCTCGTTTCCAGTTTAGACAAAGTGTTGTTTCCTTTAATGGTAAAGAAATACAGTTGCTTGCCAATAAGGAAATAGCTGTTTTGTTGAAGTTAGTTCAATAGTGTACTTATTTCTAGGCAACGCATTTGAAGTGGTCAAATAAAAACTTGCAATTCCATACTTCAGTACAGAGAGGTCAAGATCTGGAATATATTGCTTTACAGTAACAAACAAAATCCTCATTTGTTCCTGTACTAGACAAACTGGCCTAGTACTAGGAAAAAATATACTCTAAGTAGGCAATATGGCTTCATAAAGAGAATACTATGGAAAAAAAATCTCTTGATGATAGTTTAATTTTCTTTTTTGGCATATATAAGTGAGTAATATGACTATGATCTAGTAATGATAAGTGGGTGGATCCATTGAAAGTCTGAGAAGTTTAGTCTATGTATTGTTTCATAGGAAAACAAAAGAATTATGAATGTAGTGTTGAATAAAAAAGATCTTTTTAAAATTCTGTAGTACAACATAATAATTTAAGAAGGATATCATGTGCTGGGCACACTGGTGTCAAAAGCCATATTCAGACTGGCAATCACAGAAATTTTTCTGCATTTGAAATGCAGCTTGTAGCAGTGTCTCCATTCCACATCACAGTCATGCTCAGAAGCAGTTCACGTTTCTTAGTGAAAGAAATCATGTGTGTACTCATCAAAAATGATACCAAATCTGCAGGCAATCAAGAAAATAGTTAATAAAATATTAGCTTGTAAATCAAAGGCATTCTTATCATCTATAGAACAAAAATACTAGTCTCTGCCTGGTTTGCAATTTCTAATCTGGTTTGTGATACCTGTTAGCAAGAGATAATGAGAGGAGCTTGCTATTTCAGTATTCCTTCAAAGTGAAGATGATTCAATTAAGCTATTAAGGAAAAATATGGGGTTTTTTTCAAACTTCTTTCACTCAAGGTGTGCAGTGGGTGGATGGGTGGCTGCATGCACTGAAATGGTGAAAGCTATGAATTTTGAATGTATATATTACTTTGATTTTTTTTCTTTCATCTGTATTGATGTCAAATTGAATGCTTCCTTCTGTGGAGCAGCATATTGCCTGCAAGTTACTCCTTTAACAACCCTGAAAAAATACAGGTGGCTTCATACTGTAATCCTGCAAGAACACAGCCCATTAAGTTGATGTGAGATGAATAAAAAAAAAAATGAGGTAATTTTTTAAAAAAACTAACTTCTTTGATGAACATTAAGGAGGAAATAATGTATACTATTCAACTTCTTGGCATCAAGCTAGGAAATCATGTTTAGCATTAATTAAAACTTATGTAACATCTTTCATTTGAAAAAAAAAAAGTGTATTAGAAATACTTATTTCTTAGATCTCACATCTCTGAGATAAATATTTTCCACATTTTCTGATTGAATGTGCATTGCTTTGCAGGAGAGTAGCAAAGCTAGGCAGGAAACCAGTAATGCTACCTTCTAGTTTTGTATTTTAGCAGACAAAGCGTTATCCTGAGCTTCAAATTACTCACCAGATGTTTAAGATGGAGTAGATGTAGTTCTGCAACTCTGTGTAGTTCCTCAGTTAACTCGCAATAAAACCGAGTGGCTTTATCATCCTGAATATCCCCTCAGAAACAAGGTCCTTTAGCCCAGTTCTATTGTACAGTCTAGACAGAAATTTTGAGTTCAGTTCACATACTTCCACAGATTTTTCTAACTCACACAAGGTAGCACTGATCTCTGGTCCAATTCTGCTCCTCCTGAACGCGGGTTTACATTTAGTGTAGTGATGAGGTGATTAGTTGATACAGTACTGAGTGGTTTTGAAAATCCACTTCTTTTTCCTCTGTTTCTAAATCCTGATAAATTTATGATAAAAATTTTAATGTACATTGTAAGTTTCTCTAAGAAGGGACTTCTCTTTACCAAATATTCAGAATATATATTGCTCCAATCGTGACTGGAGGTATGAAACACTACTCTGGTACAAATAATAACCAGTCCATCACATTTTTATTGCATTAGTTTAATCAATGCAACTATTTTCACTTATTCCATTGGTTCACAGTATATATTCATATGCATCAGTTATTTATCAGTTCTTTCTGATTTATCTTTTTATGTGTCATTTCAGTGATTGTGAGCATTTTATTGCATTAATTAATTTACTTGCATTAGAAATTATAACACTTCATGGAACTGCATTCTCTTGCTACAGAAAATCCTGGTCATTTTATCTATTTCTTTTTGTATCCTGTGTCCCAGTTCCCTATGTTAATCTGTTTCACTTTGCTTCTGACTGTGTTGTAAGTGACTAATAATTTAAGAGCTATTATTAGAGCTCACCACACTGTTAGTCAATGTCACATTGTAATTTAAGGTAGTGTGAAACTATCTTAGGATATTTTCCTGAAAGCTGTGAAAAGTTATAAGTAGTAACCATATTGATGTTTCAGTCATTTATGAAAACTTATTTACTTGAATAACTGCTAGGTATTAAGAAAAATCTACAAAGGCCATTTAATTTAATGTTATATACAAATTGCAAAGCAATTTGGAAATAGGTGTTACAGTTTCATGACTTAGGCTCCCATGTACAATAATTACAGAAGTAAGAAAATAGACCTAGTAGAAATACAGTCTAATCAGATATAAACTGTTTTTCCTCCCTGAGTGAAAACTTCACTCAGGGATTATATGTGCTAGACTATACTGTCCTGCTGTGGACTTAATTCAATCAAATACACTTATTATATCCACTGTGAAAGTACTTTTGCACCCAAACCAACAATTTAGGGTGCTATTCCTGTAAGCACTGAACAATCAGGTCACAGTCCATATACAAGAGACCTGTTAATACAGAGCTAATACAGGCAAAGAGAAAAACAAAGCAGCAGTATAAATCATTGCAAAACAGCTTTAAATGAAGAGCTCAGGAACATGTAGCTGCATGGCTTTAAGGTGTTGCTGCTTTCAACTGTACACTGGCCATAACTGTCCTGATAGCGGAGGCAACAGATCAGGTTGTGTGCCTGTGTCTGCATTTTCATTCTTGAATCCACTTGTTCCTTACCACAAGGACACCTACTTTGCACTTAGGTGAAAAGATTATTTCCAGGGAAGGACTGAGGTCACCGGCCAGCTGAGGGTGAGTACTGGTGTACCTGTCAGCCAAGTACTCACACTATTGACCTAATTTGCATTAGTAAAGCTGCCTGTTTACAACCAAGTTTGTTCCAGCTCAACTTGGAAAAAAAAAAAGCTGTATTAACAAAAAATTGCCTGTCTCTATAATTTCTTGCAATTTTCTGCAAATTACATTGGTTTTAAGCAATACTTTGTCACATCCTCAACTCCCTGAATGGCATTTCTAAGCTAGCAAACACAGTTTGTGTTTACAACCATGGCCTTTATGTTTTCAGAATATGTGGAGTGACAATCCTTTTAACTCCATTAATGATTTGCACATTTTCTTGGGATGTTTATTTTCACTTGTCCATTGTGCATGTGACAATTACTTGATATGAATGGAAAGCACTTTTAGAAATGTCTTGCATATGTTATTTGAAGTCTCCGAAATTTTTCAGGTTAATTGCCCAGATTCATGATGAGCTGTTGTTTGAAGTAGAAGATTCGCAAATCCAGGAGTTTTCAGGTAAATACAATCTCTCTTGCTCTTTCTCCTGTACCCCTTTTTTTTCTCCCTTTCACCTGTGATTTCTCAGAGGCTAAAGCATTAGAGTAACAAGAAGCAGCACATTAATTCCCATGATTAAGAAAATGTATACCAAACAGATTTTTCTGAATGTTTTCCACAACTGGTTCTTATGTACATAAAACATTATATACTCCTCATTGGGAGTTCATCAGCATGCTTATTTGTATTTAGTTTCCTTATCAAGATTCCTTCATCCAGTGTGTGAATCCTGTGAAGCTAATTAGTAATACTTTCTCCAACATTTCAAAGGGTTTTAGGGGAAAATAAACGAGTTTAAAAAGAATGACTTGGAAAGTAACTTCCTAAATTCTTATCACTGGTGCCTGTTATGTAAAGAAGTATGACATTCTAAATGTTATAATGTACTGTAATTTCTAAGTTAGTTTACTACTTTTATGTTATGAGAACTTTATGATGGAACTCACAAGGTTAAAGGTTAGTAAAAGTTTCCAACTACATTTTTATCCTCTCATCTGGTTTACTTTCAGACATTATTTCCTAAGCCAGAGTTTGTCTCAGCACGTGGTAGAAATTTAGCTAGCAGATGAGGGCACGAAGGAGGCTGTTGGGTGGGTCTCTTTTCCAGTAAACAGTGGATTTACTACTCTAGGGACCAATTTTTTATTTGTGTTTATTCACAAACTTCGGTCTAGTTTGAAGCTCAACAATACCTTTGGCTAAAACAATTAGCATAATGTCAGAAACATTTTAAATGAACCAATAAAAGAAATATCTTCCAATATAACCTAAGCATCTAAGAAAAAATTAATTTTACCTTCCTTTGTTGCATTAATTTAAACAGTACAGTTTGCCTTAGTCTCATTTCATCACTGATCCCTCTTGTGAGTATTAGTTCATAATGAGAGCATTAAAACTCCATCTAATCAAAACAAAGAACCTGGGAAATACTTAAGTTCAATATATTAGGGTCATTATAATGAATTAGGTTAATGTACTAACATTTGACCTCTCAGTGCAGGAGTTCAAATCTGGTTTAAATTAAAAAAAAACACTATACCATTTGTCAGAGATTGCAGTATCTACGTGGAAAAGGCCAGTGTCTAAAAGTGTCATAGTTTCAGAGTTAGAAAGTGTAGCGTAATGAATATGTAAGACAGGATAGCAGTATTTTTATTATTTTACATCAATTTGCATTAAATATAGAGCTAATATGATACCCAAAAGATAAAATTTATTCATAGTTGCTTAAACATATCAGAAAATCATAGTTTCTGCCCTCATTGGGTCAAATTCTGATCTCCGTTACTAGTATGAATTTGTAGCAAATTCAGCAAAGTCAATACTTTTCCAGTATAGCAAAAAAGGCTCTAGCCATTGTATTAATAACAGTAAGAAGTTATCCTAACTGGGGGCTTTTTTGTGAAAACACAAAAACAGTCCTGTTCCAATACTCTGCAGACTACAGTGTAACTAGTTCACAAGTCTCCATGTCTAGCTGCAGTTTGCAGAACAAACATACCTGTAAATTCCTTATTCTACTTCAGAGCTGTCACTATGAAATTGAAGTTGCTAAAATAACCTTTAGGGAATGGACCTGGGCAGTCTAGAGGTCTGAGATACCTTGGAAGTTGTCTTTGCACTTAACATAAGCTGCCAAGTTTGAGTGTTCAAGATGGAAGTTTGTTTCATTCTGCTTCTGATTGAAGATTGATAATTAAGTTTGTCTCTAATTTGCTCTCAGAGGCAAAGAAAAAAGAAAATTCTACATAACTAACTTTCAGATATACTCATGTCAGAATAGAAGAGTGATAAAATATCTTTAATACTGAAGACTGACCTAGGACATTCATTTCCTTCTTAATTTCTTCATTCATTCATTTCCTTCCCCTTTATTCATCACTTCGAAGGCCATACCTGGAGTCCTGCATCCAGTTTTGGGCTTCCCAATACAAGAGAGACATGGACAGACCAGGGAAAGTCCACCAAAGGGCCACAAGGATGATGAATGAGCTCTGGAGTGTTTCTCCTATGAGGAAAGGCTGAGACATCTGGGACAGTTCAGCCTGAAGAAGAGAAGACTTGAGGATCTTATTAATGTATATACATGCCTGAAGGGAGGGTGCATAGAGAACAGAGACAGGGTTTTTACAGTAGGGCCCAGTAGCAGGACTAGAGACAACAAGCAGAAACTGAAACACAAGGAGGTTCCTTCTGAACATAAGGAAACACTTTTACTGTAAGTGTGATCAAGCACTGGCATGGGTTGCCCAGAGAGGTTGTGGAGTCTCCATCCTTGGAGATATTCAGAAGCCATCTGGACATGATCTGGGGCAAGTGGTTCTAGATGGCCCTGTTGAGAAGTGGGGATGGACGATCTGACCTCCAGAGGTCCCTTGCAATTTCAACCATTCTGTGATTCTGTGTTTTGTGAATAGCTCTGCTGCCAGTAAAAGAACTAATCCAAGTTGTCTTGAAAGTGGCTGAAGCTGGCCCTTCCTTCAGGGTGATTAACGAGGATTTTGCTTGCGGTGAATAGGCAGAGAAAGGGTGCATCTGCACTAGCATGTAACTTCCAGTCAGAAGTATGATGATGAAGCAGATCTCCCTATTGTCCCCAGTCCATGGTTCACATCACAGAGCAGTCTGGGAGCAGCTGACCTACATTCCTTTCTGATGAAACTAAATAGGAACTCTCTCTAATCTTTTCCAATTATTTCAGGAGTTGCTAACTGAGGTAACAAATGAGGTGTGTGAGTTTAAAGCTGAAGGAGTGTCAGTAGGATGTGTGTTCCTAATTTGTTTCAGTGCTTTAAAAGTCCCAATATGATTTTCATCCTTTTACCCTAAGTTCTTTCTTCCTTTTAAGTCCTCACTCTTCTTACATTTATTTGCCACTATTCTTTAGCTGTCAGCTTTGTCTTTACATATCTAATGAGCTTTTGTCCATTCAAAAACTTCAAATTACAAAATCTGCTGACTTGCAGTTTCTAGCCTGCAGTTTAATGATCCAGAGAGAAATCTCAGTTGTACAGTCACAAACTCAGTAAAGGGAAAGATGTGGACTTAAAGCTGAAGTGTAGTGTTTGATGGCTTTAATGGACTACAGTTCAGTGCTGTGTTAGTTCTGCATTTAGTGTGATCCAAGAAGCACTGGCCTACTATTCAGTGTGTTTGCATTCTGATTCCAGTCATGCTTCTGATCTACTTTTTCAGGAAAGCAACAAATATGTGTCTCAGTTTTATTATTTGCAGAATGGCTATGAAAGCTTAAAATACTGTTAAGACTTATAAATGAAGAGAATAAAGGTAAACAGTATTATTTCAATTAGATCATAGCACAGAACATAATCCTCAGCAGCATTTTCCGTATGGAAATGGCTCTTTTGTATTGTTTTACAACATTAAAATGTCTATTTGCTTCTAAGACTCTCCTGAACGGAGGCTGAGAATTGCCACAAGGCAATCGTAATGCTGGTGCTTTCTCTATTCCTGCTTAGGACTTAATAGGCCCCAGTAAGAATTTTCAGTATTTTTCAGTATAGAGAAATGCAATTTATAGTGTACCTAATAATCTATGCTCAACAGATAATTTTAAATCTTTTTAATCTGATAAACAAGGGGAAAGCAATAAAGTGGTTTTTTTTCCCCTAATATCTACTTTTGCCCAAAACACTGCATGTAACTTAAGATAGGTATTATCTGTATTTTAGAAGAATACTTTCTTCAAACAGAATCCATCACCCAGTTTTGTAGTATGCATATGGTTCCCTCTGAATGGACAAGGCAAAACATCATTTATTTATAACAGGCTTTGAGTGTCCAAGCTTTGACGTACTTTGAAATACAATAAAGCACATAGTACTCTGAATTGTGTAATTTTCAGCAAAGATACGGCATATTATTTGCTTCAATTCTCTATTTAGAGCAAGAAAAAGACAGCAAAAGAGCTTTTTAAAAATTCTCATTTTCTATTAGAGGGTGCTTGGAAAGATCAAATCAAAACATTTGGCAGAAACTGCTTTGGTTTTAGCAGAAGGCTGTCAGCTTCACCATCAATAATCTGCCTGGTTTCTAGCCAGCTTGCCTGTCTGGCTTCCTCACATCCTGAGCTCTCCAGCAGCCCAGGAAGCAAGAAAGGCAGATGATATTTTAGGATTGCCAAAAACTGGGCTCTTGGATCTGAGAGGGCTCAGCATCTCTGGGTTCTGAAGTCTGTGTAATCAGGTAGACAGACTGCCCCCAAATCCAGCAGAGCCCAGGGACTCTACAACCAGAGTATGCAGGAATTGCAGAACCCAAGTTTTCATTTTGTGGAGACTATTTCTGAGACTACCTCTCCATGCTTTGTTTGAAATACCCCTTTGCCCTTAGATTATTCTGAATACATTAGTGCTAAAAGGGGGAATGCACTTGGGAGTAAAGAAATGCAGAATTTTCTTCTTCTTTTTTTTTTTTTTTTTTTTTTTTTTTTTTTTTTTTACAGTGCAGGGATACCCATAGTTATAACTGTAAGGTCTGGCTTCTGATATGTATTCTATGCATACCTGGTAGATTTGAAAGGTGAACTTTGCCAATAATGATTACTGTGGATTGTTCCTTGTCACTATGCTTGCTTAATTGCATCCATTAGTGAGAAGCATAATTAAATGAGAGACACTTGGTACTTGAAATAGCATATTTGTGCAGAAATATATGTATTCCAGTACTTTGTGTTCAATATCAAAATGCATTAGGGCAATTTTTAAAGGTGTTTTTTTTCTAGAACTCATTTATAATCATACATTATTGATAGAATTGATGAAGTTATTTTCTGCATTTGTTCTTATATTTGGTACCTGTGAAACATACAGTTTTAAACTATTTTCTGACACTTTAGCATATATAAAATATTTCAGCTGAAATACTTCCTTTAAATGTAAGAACACCAAAAGGGCCAGTCTAAGAAAAAAAAAAATCAGAATTAATGAAGCCTATTTTGATATTAAGATCAATTAAGTTTATTACTACCTAAGGAACAGTTATCTTCAATATTTTTTTAAAATCTGCCAATATAAAAGTTTGGCTTATGTACAAATTCCATGAAATTTCATTTTATTCTGCTATAATTTCCCATTTAACGGGTACTCAACTGCATAAAAAAGTGCACATGGTCAAAGAAGACTGAAGTAACAGAAGAACAAAAGAATGAATTGGTTATCACAAGCTAGTGACATTTTCTGTCCTCTGAGCTGCCGTTTTCTGACTTGAAAAACACTGGTGCATAAACTAAAGGTGCTTCCAGATAGCTTTCAATTTGCAAAAATTCCTATTCCATAGATCATATGTCTGGCCAGCTTTGACATGTTTCTGGAGTCATAATTTCATAGGTGAGTGAGCTTGAAAAATGTCTTCAGTTTGATAGGGACAAATAAGCTTTTGTTCCACAGCAGGCATGCATGTCTTTTCTTTGCTCCTATCCACAACACTTTCAATAAGCACATTTATTCTGGCCAGTATCAAGAAAATCTAATACATGTTAAAATTTAAGTTCCTCTGTGATCTCCTCACTTTGCTGTCACAATTTTTTTTTAATATATAATATTTTAACATGACACACTTAGCCCTTACAAAGCATGCCAGGATGTGTATAATCAACAAATCTCATAATTGCTGACTATGGCTTTTGAGAGATAAGTTGCAAAGATTGTGAGAACAGCATTTTACAGATGCCATTGCAGTATATGTCTGGCTGCAAAGGAACATTTTAAAATTAATAATTTATGTGCCCTAGATATACTAGATTCTTGACTGAACAGAAATAATCATTATCCCAAAAGCCTCCAATCTTAGAAAAGAAACAAAAAATTAAGAGTGGTAGGGGCAGATCTGTTTAAACATTGTGGTCTCTTTTGTTAGTGACCACACTCTGTAATGCATATGAGATAAAAAAGATACAGTTATGTATGCCAGGATTGTTTATTTTAAGCCTTGAGAAAGAGGAGAGTTTTCAAGGAGCTCTGAGAGAGTAGTGGGAGAATCAGATATTATATGTAGAGGACTAAAACTCCTGTGATTACATACCACTATACCATATGGTCTCTTTTATAAATGATCATAGAATGGTTTAAGTTGCAAAGGACTTTAGAGATGATTTAGTTCCAACCCCCCTGCCATGGGCAGGGACATCTTCCACTAGACCATGTTGCTCAAAGCCCCATCCAGCCTGGCTTTGAACACTTCCAGTGTTCCATAGGGCACCTTACAACCTCGCTGGACAACCTCTTAAATGTCTCACCACCTTTACAGTAAAGAACTCCCTGGGAAGCATGTTCCAGTGCCTCACCACACTTACAGTGAAGAACTTCTTCCTAATATCTAATCTAAACCTATTTTCTTTCAGTTTAAAGCCATTCCCCCTTGTCCTGGCACTACATGCCCTTGTAAAATGTCGCTCTGCCCCTTTTAGATACCACAAGGCCTCCCCAGAAGCCTTCTCTTCTCCAGGCTGAACAATCCAAACTGTCTCAGCCTGTATTCATAGGAGAGTTCTTCCAACACTGTGATCATTTTGTGGCCCTCCTCTGGAGTCGCTCTAACAGGTCCATGTCCCTCTTAGGTTGGGGGCCCTAGAGCTGGACACAGTACTCCAGGTGGGGTCTCACAAGAGCAAAGTAGAGGGAGACAATCATCTCCCTCAATCTGCTGGTCACACTTTATTTGATGTAGCCCAGGATACAGTTGGCTTTTGGGGCTGCAAATGCAAATTGCTGGGTCATGTTGAGCTTCTCATCAGCCAACACCCCTAAGTTCTTCCTTCTCCTCAGGACTACTCTCAATCCATACTCTGCCCAGCCTGTTTTTGTGCTTGGGATTACCCCATCCCAGGTGCAGGACCTTGCACTTGGCCTTGTTGGACTTCATGAAGCTGATGTGGGACCACCTCTCAAGCCTATAATGATCCTTCTGGATGGCATCCCATCCCTCTGGCATGTCAATCACACCACAGAGCTTGGTGTTGGAAAACATGCTGAAGGGCACTCTATCCCACTGTCCATGTCAGCAATAAGGATGTTAAACAGGACCTATCCCAACACCAGCTCCTGATGAACATCGTTTGTCACTGGTCTCCATTTGGACATTGAGCCACTGACTGCAACTCTTTTGAGTGCGGCCATCCAGCCTTGTCTACTGAATAGTCCATCCACCAAGTCCATGTTTCTCCAATTTAGAGACAAGGATGTCATTCAGGACAGTATCAAACGCTTTGCACAAGTCCAGGTAGATGATGTCAGTTGCTTTTCCCTTATCCATTGGCACTGTGAACTTATCACAGGAGGCCACCAGATTTGTCAGGCACAATTTGCCCTCAGAGAAGCCATGTTGGCTGTCACCTCTTTATTTTCCATGTGCCTTAGCATTGGTTCCAGGAGGATCTCAATATGAAAAATTTCTCCCACTGGAAGACTCTTCGACAATTTCATTTAAATGTAAATGCTTCCTTCTTCACTGTTCACTGTCTCGGCAGACTGTGGGACAGAAAAGGTAATCCAGCTTCTTTTTCTTGATATTTCTGTTATCATTATGTATTTATTATTTCATTCAAAATCTGTTGTAAAGTAGATGTAGCCAAGCCTTTTGGATACTTGCAAAGGTATGATTTCAAAAGGCTGAAATGCAGGCAAAACAACTCCAGCTTGCTTGAAATGAATGGTTTTAATATGCCACCCACTAAACTCTGGGAAGAGATGGAGAAGTCAGTGTGACATGAGAAAGAGAACAGGGAGCCAAACTGACACAGAAAAAAACAATGAAGAAAATGGAACAAACCAATGGAGAGGTTTTTAATGGACTGTCAAAGTGAATGAGGAACCATTAGGTTTGTTCACTGATGTGGCCACTTTAATCTGTGCTTTTAAAAATTGAGAGCAGTTAAGAACGCAGCAGAATTCTGATTGTGCCAAATACTTTAATGTGAAAACTGTGAACCAACAGCAAAAGGTGTTGCAATCATTGCTGCCATCACAAATCCCCTTTTGGGGATAACAATTCCAGGGGAGAGAACTAGTCAAATTCAGAGGTCTAGAGAACTAGTGAAACACTGGTCCCACTCAGCGCAAAGGAGACGCGATGTCTTTATTATACTGCTCACATCTTTCAAACCATGAATCAATGCCACTGGCTCGTGCTCCATGTTTTGTTGTCCACTGAAGCTCTTTCTGTCAAAAGGACCTGTTCCTCCCATTGCCATGATTCTCTGTTGCTGTTCAGTTGTCTAACAGCTCAAAACACCTTAACGCTGCACAGAGTGGGGCGTGCCCTTCCTAAGTGCTTTGGTGGAACATACAAAGCTGGGTGATTCTGCATGAGAAGTACAGAATCCAGATGTTTGCACAAAAGCTTTGTGCAGTTGTAGCCTGGTAGGGAGCTTACTGATGGAAAACATGTCCACCCAGGGACTGACTGGCAATCCACTCAGCCTTCTGAAGGCGTGCCACCTGGTTGGAGTGCCCCGACGTCTGCTGCATCGTTGACCTCCTAGAGCTGCCAGCCTGTTTGAATTCAGAGTGGGCTTCTCAAGATGGAGGCAGTCCAACACTCCTCTATTAATAGCCACGTTGACTTGGACTGGATTTTAAATGGATAATTATTTAGGCCAGCACTTCCCCTTTCACAATCTGTGGTTGCAATGTTTGTTTCTCCTCTCTGAAAATGACACTGTGTCCTATACTGGACCATAAACTACCTAAAATCTAACATGAAGCAAATATATAGGTGTAGGTATGTCAACAAATGTCTCCATTTCCTCAGCCTTGGCACTTCAGCCACTGATCTTTTGAGTTACTACATAATTTGGACTTCATGGGAAATCTTATGACAGCTCATTAGCATGCAAGCCTGAGTGAGCCAGCACTGTCTGAGCACTCCACTGCTGTTCAGGCAGAAGCTAGTTATCCTCCTCACTATTATCAAGCCAGCCTCAGTGTCACAAATGTGACACAAAACATTACACACATCTCTTCATTGCTGGCATCATTAGAAAAGGTCTTCTCAGCGCTGTTGTTGCTCCTTTGCATCTAACCTCAACTGCAAAAGAAATGTGGTGTGCATTGAGGGATAACTCCAAAGAAAGCTTCTAAGTAATCACGTGGGTTTTGGTCTAGCAGTTATCACCATGTACTGCATACCCTGGTATTTCTCAGTCCTGTGAGGCACATGATAAGTACTACTTAGTCAGCCATCCTATCAGAAGAATGGAGGTTGCTCAATAACTTTTGTTCTGGGGCTCCCTGGTATGCCTATTTCACTTTCACTAGCCAAAAGTGACTTCTTTTTTAAAGGCCATTTATCCAGGGAATCTCTCTTTGATTTTGATTAGAACAATATTGTGTTGCAGCAGCAATCTTTGTCAAGCAGAACACTAATTGGTGTGACCAAGGATGACAAAGCTGATCCCAAATGATTGATTTGGAATAATTATAGATTCATTTTCACAGTAATAGTGAGCCTAATGTTACGATGAGTTGTTGAGTTACATAGATCATACTGAAGTTTAATTGTTTAGATTCTTGCCATCCCCACTTGATATCTCCACTATCCCACAGGAAACATTTTTTTAAAATTCATCTCTGATTGTTTTACTTTGAAGAATAATATATTTTAGGCACTTCAGACTTCCAGTACTTTGTTTTCCAGCTTTATTTTTTAAGATTGAGTTTTATGGCTGCACCAGAAAATGAAAATACATAAAATGTCACCAAACATACGGCAAAGAGTACTGAACTTGAAAGCTGAGAAACACAACACTCAGACATGTTATGCCTCTATATAAAATATATTAGTTCTACACTTCATAAGTGAAACAATTCTCCAAATTTCACCCTAAAATTAAATTTAAAATATGGGATTTAACCCTCCACAAGACATAATATTCAACTTTTAAAAATCTGAAAAAATTGTGAATGGTTAGCAGGTATTATGTAAAAGAATACATGTGATTTTCCCCCCCCTCTATCCATATAACAATTCTAACATGGAAGATAAAGCTGTAGAATTTCAAATTTACCTTCCAGCACTGGTAAAAAGGACAATGGAGTCCCTGCAGCATACCACAGCCTTGAAAGTGCCACTAAAGGTAGGGACAATTCTGAATTTCCATTACTGTCTGAGGCATACTTAGCTTTGTATGTTATTGTCATCACATTAAGAATCTAGAGACAACTATTTTGCTCTTCACTTCAATGGTTTCATTTTCATCTTTGCAGGTAATTGCTTTTTTAAATGGCTATAAAAATTCTAAAGGAAATAGCTGGAAGAAACTTAGCCTTCATTTTGGGGAGTGTGATTCTCATCTACTCTTTGTCTTAGCGATACCTTAGCAGTATAGTGGTTTCAAAATCTATTTCATTCATTGCCATGCAGTTTCTGTTGGGTGTGGTAGAATGGGAAATATGTGCCTTTAATAGGCTTTCTAAATGTGCCAGGCATTCATTACCGCTGAAAAATTATTGTGAAAGATCTTTCTTTGGTATTTTTCACTTAGAGATTTGGTCTTTTTAATATTTCCATGTGGATGCCTAAGATATAAAGCAGACAAAATCATTGGCCACTGTTTAAAGGACATCATCTATCAGAACTACATTTGTGAAAACTGAGTAGATGATAGCTAAATAGTTATCATATCTATATATGTATTTGACCTAATAGTAATTATTTTATAAAATAATTATATTTTCCTCTTTAGAAGACAAGTACCCTTCACCCTATTCTACTGCTCAGTTTTTGTTGCTTAATAAAGGACTACAGTTAAGTGAGCAACAGTTCAAGGCTTTCCAGTTTCCTGAGAGATGGAGTACTTGGTGGTGTTAGATCACTGCTTTCAGAAATGGTTACAAGATACAGACTTGCACTAACGGGAATGGTTGAAAAAGAAAAATAGTAGATAAGTTCTATCTCATATTTCTTCCTCCAGAGCTTCTGTATCTATTTCAGCATCTCAGCCTTTCTCTGAGGCTTTCTCTGGAGGTCTTGCAGTTACATATTTCTGGGTCGTTATGTAGAACATCTCCCACAAAAGCTGAGAGAGGATAGTGAGGGGTGTCCGAGATCTAAATTACTGTTTCTCCTTCCCCCACTGGAATCCTCCACTCACTGTTCACTTTACCCTTGTAAGCACTTGCACTCCGGTTTATCAGATTGGGTCAAGTGAGACCTTTTGGCTGTACTGGGATTATACATTTCTTGCACTACCACTCGCAAGCTGTGCAAACTGCATTTCTGTAGGTTGCTTACAGTGTACACTTGTGCTTGCCAAGCTTCTTTTGTTTCAAACTCCTTGAAAAAAAAGGAACAAGACTGTTCTTCAATGTATGCTAAATCTAAATATTTTTAATGACAGTATTAGACACCTGGCACTCATGCTGCTGTAAGGCTCATTAAATAATCAGCTATGGTGTTATTGATGGTATAGAAAGTGAATAGCAGCACTATTGTTCTTCCCTGATAGTTTTCTGATATATTTTTGGTGGTGTCAGAGACAATATAATTCATAATTCAAGTCATTGCCATGAAATAAAATATAAACTCTAAGAAGTTTCTAAGAAAGACAAAAGTTTACGTGGTTAATGAGTGTTCATAGTTAGTTGGGAAAAATATCATTTTAGCGTTATGGTATATTTCAGTATTTCAGACTAACCATTAACTGGCAAAAGGTTTTAATGTCCTATGGACAAAATGGGACATATTATCTTAGATTCTACCTCTGTGTGAGGTGACTACTGTCACACACTGACAAATTCATCTCAGTGCATTAGCAAGTGGCTGCAATAAGTCATTCCTCCGAGAAGAGTAATTATTTGTTAAACAACTACTACATTTTAATAAGTGAAAAGAAACACATTTTTGGACAATAGATAGTTGTCTGGGCTTTTAAAGATTAGGACTTTTAATAGGCAGTAGAAATATTTGGAGATATGTTTTATTGCCTTTGTTTTGCTCTTCTCCTGAGCAAATTACTGTAGGAATCATGATACACTTTTATTCCTGCAAAAAAAAGCACATTAGGCTGCGTGCATCATGAAGATACTTCATCTTCCTCTGAAGCATCACAAATTGATCGATGGCAGAGGCCAGATAGAAAACATAAAGCACCAACAGCTTGATCTCAGAGAAGAAATTGAGAGTGATCTTTAAAAAAAATCTGTGTTTTTCTTTGTGGTGTTTACTCCTCTGTACAGTAGGGATATGTCTTTTATGATTAGAGATGCTGAAGATGAAAAGATTTTTGTGAAATACTCCTGCTCTCCTTCAGCACACTTGCTTCAACTAAATATGTATTATGTGCTTTGTTAATATGAATATTATTTTTTAATACAGAGGGAAAATGTCACTAAAGTAGAGCACACATATAGTCTTAATGGGGAGAGATTTCTTCTTGTTCTTTGAGGAAAAGGATGCTTTATCTTTGAAGTAGCTTCTTTTTCAATATGTAGTCCTTGCTAATGAGCTAGCTTTCATGTCAAAAAATCTGCTGTGTAACAGAGCACCAGGAACTGCAAAACAAACTGAAATAAAACCAAAGCCACAACAAAAATACCCCAGAATTTGAAAAGTGCATGGTAAAAACACCCTGGTATCTTTATGCGTTGCTGACAAAGTTGCTGGTTATAAACACTCATTTTGTAGCTCTTTTGAAAAACATAGTAAGATTAATTTTGCTTTAGCATATTCCTTGCAATTCAGTATAACATATTTGCTATTTCAAAACTGGAGGTTATTCTTAATTGTTAAAGTATTTTGATTAAAATTGTAGTGATCATTAAGTATTAATAGATATGAAGAACATTTCGTATTGGATAGGCACGTAATCTAGAGCAGTATCAACATCCAAAGGGAAAAGCAAAAATAGTAATCTTGCTATATGTGATGTGTTTGTTTGTTTAAATTTTTATATTTTCATTCTGACAGGTTCCCTTGAAAGTGATTCTTACCACTGGGAAATCATGGGGGTGTATGACAGAATTGCAGGAGATGTAAAGCAGTCATCGGGGATGTTATTCAGCACCCGTACACCTCATTGGCCTGTGCTGGCTCCTCGCTGAATCACTAGGCAACAGCACTGCTGGATCTTTCATAAGCACCTAATACTCTGCATGTGAATTTTTTTACTTCATTTTGTCTGTAGCCCTAGGCAACAGCAGTGAGATAAAACTGGTTTTTACCAGTTCATTGTGTTTCCTTTAGCCAAGGTAACCAGCAGGGAGCTGCTTTTGTTCTGAGCTAAATTACTACATGTAAGAAATGAAGCAAGACAATATTAACCCTTTGGGAACCTGACAAATATATTTGAGTTAGATGGATGTTTAGACTTCAGCATGAAAGATTTTGTGAAGTGCTTGTGTAAAAATACTTCTAATCTGGCACTATTTAAACTGTGTCAGTAAGTGTGTAACTGTTGTGTTCAGCTTGTTTTGTATTTTGTGAGTAGAAGGCAGCTATTTGGTTTGCATCACATATTAAATGTCATGTTCCACAGACTTAGAAAGAAAGTTCTTTGGAAAGAAAGAGTCTCCACCTTAATTTATATTTAGGATTTTGGAGCAAAACAAAGCTGGATGCCTAAATGTATTAAAAATAACCAAATTGTTGTCAGTTCAGTTAATTTCAAACTCAATTTGTACACTGTAGCCTTAGCATACTTTAGAGGAAGTATAGTTTTGCCTAATCTATTACTTTTGTTACTGATGTAATGCTAAATAATGGTTAGATAAATTTTAGGATTCAACCTTATACTTTTTAGAATTCAGGCTTCTTCTTGAACATTTGGTTTTGTTATTGATACTTTGTTTTACTATAGAGTTTATTCTTTAAATGAGTTTGTTTCATAATATCACTGGTTGCTAAATTTGGCCTCCGTGTTTGTGGAATACGAAACTGTCCTCAAAGTCTACTAATTATTTCATTGTAAGTTGATTTCAAGCACATAACTTTCAAGAGGTGTTTAGTATCTTTCTGCATTAGACCTTAAATGATCAAAGTAATATAATTTAAATTTTTTAAGTATAGTTAAAGAGATTTTGCAGCAGTTTTAATTTGTATCTTGAAACAATTTTGCATTGTTCTTAAAGTTATTAAACTATTAAACATTGTTTTCTTGTGTTTCATATTAATCATGTCTAACCTTGTCAGCTGAAGCAAGTCAGTCATTTCTAAAAATTTATTCTTATAGTTATAAAATTAGCAGTGATCAAGTAACTAAAAGTCAGACTCTTCTTAATATTGATTTGAGATCATCTCTTTGGGTGG
The DNA here is from genome assembly GCF_000691845.1 of Merops nubicus. Lineage (NCBI taxonomy): Eukaryota > Metazoa > Chordata > Aves > Coraciiformes > Meropidae > Merops > Merops nubicus. The sequence goes on from NW_008581975.1 coordinate 112,172, forward strand.
GTAGAGTCCAGCCTGCATGGCTGTGACACTGCCCCAGCTTGTGTGAGCTGAAAATCTGGTTACACCTTTCCAAGAGAGAAGAGGTTGCCCAAATTTTCTTATGCTTTTTGCCATAGAATTACAGAATCATTGAATTGTTCTGGTTAGAAGAGATCTTTAAGGTCATCAAGTCCAAGTGTTAACCAGCACCACCAGGTCACCACTAAGTCATGTCCCTAAACACTACAGCTAAGAGTCTTTTAAATACCTCCTCACAGGGTGGTGACTCCACCACTTCCATGGGCAGCCTGTTCCAGTGCACCACCCTTTTGGTGAAGAAATTTTTCCCATATCCAGTCTAAACCTCCCCTAAATGGCACAACTTGAGGCTGTTTCCTCTCATCCTATCACTTATTACTTGGGAGAAGAGATGGACCCCCACCTCTCTACAACCTCCTTTCAGGTGGTTGTAGAGAGTGATAAGGTCTCCCCCGAGCCTCCTTTTCTCCAGGATAAACAACCCCAGTTCCCTCACCCTGTCCTCATAAGACTTGTGCTCTAGACTTGTGCATAAGACTTGTGCACCAGCTTCATTGCCCTTCTTAGGACATGCTTCAGCACCTCAATGTCCTTCTTGGAGTGAGGGGCCCAAAACTGAACTCAGTGTTTGAGGTGCAGCCTCACCAGTGCTAAGTACAGGGGGACAGTAATTTCCCCAGTCCTGCGGGCCACACT
>NW_008581975.1:112916-127141 GCF_000691845.1 Merops nubicus
AAGCCAGTATGCTGTTGGCCTTCTTGACCACCTGGGAACACTGCTGGCTCATATTCAGCCAGCTGTTGACCAACACCCTCAGGTCCTTTTCTGCTGGGCAGCCTTCTAGCCACTCTTCCCCAAGCCTGTAGCACTGCTCAGGGTGGTTGTGACCCAAGGACAGGCCACTTTCAACCCTTCTGTGTTTGGCATTTAATGAGTATGCAAGTGTTCTACTCTCTCATCTCTCTCACTCCTCTTGAAGACTACTGTTTTCAGGAGGCCTGTACTAATTAAGTCTTGCTTCTCTAAGACTTCATTGCTGACCTCAGTACTATATGAAAAAAGGCAACATTTTCTGTGTGTTTCCCAGCTGACTTCCACATTGTGTATGTTTCCGGGGATGCATACTTTAAAATCACATAGACAGTGGGTTTTTTCAAGTCCTGAGAAATACTAGGCTTAGCCTTCAGCCTAACAAATACTAAATACACGCATAAGAACATGAAGAACCTTGATCCTGTCCTGTGAATTGATGTCTGTTGGAATATGAAGCTACAGAAACGCCAAGGTCACCATACAGAACACATTTTCAAACACAGCCCTTCACAAGACACAGTCACGGTTCCTCAGGTGCCTGTACTTTGCATAAATTGTTGTAGAGTGGGCAAAGTTAATATTTTATTCTACTTGTGTCACAGAGAGGGACTGTGAGCTCCTCTGGGCACTAGGTTTGCCCCTTCTGATTCTACAGCTTTTTGTCCCAGTTTTAGATTTCCAAAAAGTCAGCTTACAAAAAGAAGAGGGCGAAGCAATAAGAGCACTGCTTTATCACGTCCCCAGGGGCTCGTCCTGCATACACTGGTGTGAGGGCAAAAGGCAGAGGCAGACCGGCAGCGTTTTGGAGGCGTGCTGATGACCAAGATCTCAAGACTTGGTGCAGTCTGTATCCACACACCTTGCAGGATGCATGCCATGAACTCTTTGCAGTGGTTCAGATTCTCCAGTAAAGAAATTGTGTTTTCTTCTAATTGCAGCCTGGGAGTAATTTATCATATATAGATTTATGGCATAACTAGGTGGAGTCCAAAGCTCTCTGATGCACATGCAACTGGCATCTGCCGTCCTATGAATTACAAATACTGGGATATGTTCTCCAGTCTTTTTGGTTCTGTTCTCCTTGGATAGTCAGGTGAGTATCTGCCCTGTGCTAAGATACAGATTTTGTGGATTATTGGATTTCTCAGACCTCACTTCAGAGTTCCTCAGTTTTTAACTCATAAGGTGCCATATATTGAGGAGAGTGATGAGTCTTTGGGACAATTTCTTTGAAATTGCAATCCACTCCCACTGCCTTCCATCCTATATGGCAATAAAGGTTTTGGAAATGGGTGTATTTTACAAATTGTGGAACTGCAGAAGTATGTATCTCTTTAGCATGACAGTAATTTCTTTGAGCAAGTGGCTTGAGGTGGGGTAGTGTCTGCAATTCATTTCCCAACAAGGTCCTCTGGACAAGAGATGAGTTTTACCACACTTGTGTGCTGATCTGTGTATAACTATAAAATCAGGGCAATGCAGTTTTCCAAACCCTAGGCAAGTGACCCTGCAGCATGCCTGAATCTTAAGAACCATTATAGGGAAGCAAGGCCAGTCCTGACCACAGATTTCCTCCCAGATAAATACGGGTGAAAATATTCTGTATTTGATGACTGCCAGAAATTCTTTTTGGATTGCACAATAATTTCATACTAGAGGACTCAAGACCCTTATTATAAAAAATACATAAGGTTTTCAGGTTATTTTGTTTCTGTGTGAAAGGGACTGTAAAACATGGGTAGGCTGGAGCAGGTGCAATCATAAGAGCCCTTTTCAACCGTTAAAACTCTCAATTTCATTTGTAAAATGATTCCCTTTTTCTCATAATCTATGAACACTGGGAGAGCAAGAAACAAATCAACTGTTTGAAGTACAGAACCCAACAAAAACACTGATCAACAAGTGTTGGAGATCACAGAATAGATGGGAAAGGGGAATAGCTGGCTCTGCTTGTCTTTGGTTATCTTTTGTAGGCAGAAATTTCATTAACTGATTCTCTGAACACAGTCATAACCCCTTTTGAACTGATTTGTGTCTTTGGGTTCAATTTCAGTTGTGTCTTTGGTGGCCTGAACCTTCCCTTAGATCATCTGTAAATCTTTCAGTATTCCACATGGAGCAGCGGGGAAGGAAAGCTGTTTGAAAAAGCTTTAACTCAGTGTCTGTGAGAAATGGAGCAGCACAGCTACTGTCTGGCATTTGCATTGGAACGATGTGGCCCACACATATCTGCTCAGGACTTGAATCTTTTAATGTCCACATACTGCTGTCGAATGGTAGTATTCTGATCTTGAATCATAGAATTATTTGAACTGGAAGGGTCTTTAAAGATACCTAATTCCAAACCCTCTGCCATTGGCAGGGACACCTTCCACTAGACCAGGTTGCTCAAAGCCCCATCCAACCTGGCCTTCAATGTTGGTCTAACTTGATAATTATAGTTCAAACATTGGTCTCAGATTTTTTTGTGAGCAAGACATTTTAAATGAGGGGAAATAAAAAAACTTTTTTGAAAACTGAGAGTAGGTGAAGACAATGAATCTGCTGGAGCATCCAAGACATCATTTTTTCTTGGTAATGGTTAAGAAAAAGCCCTTAAAAGTAAACTAATAACATTTTTGGGAGTCAACACACGTGTTAATCTCATTTTCTTGTTTAAATTGATTCAAAAAGGAGGCCAGAGAATGGGTTGAAGGTTGTATCATGCTTTCCTGATAGATTTCCTCAATGGCCTGAAACATCTCTTCTTGCTTCACCGTTAGAAGACCAGGCTGGATAACTCTCTCAGCAACCTGGCCTCGGCCTCATAGCTCACCCGACTTTGAGACAGAGGTTGGACTAGAGTCCTTGTGAGGTCTCATGCTACCTGAATTTTCCTGTGATCCTATGTCATTCTTCAGCGGGACAACAGCACTCCTCTGGCTGCAAGACAAACCAGAAATTTCCTTAAAATATTCTGGTGTATGGCATTAAAGTGTACAGTGCTGTACCAGAAGAAGCCCCAGAAATGTTTTGGGATTTCTTTCCTTCTTCCCACCTGTGTTGCCTAATTCTGTGCCAGCATTTACTATAGTCCCTGGCTCATGGGCTCACTTTTGGCTGGCATACTTCCTTTTGGTATTAGCAGGTTGTCAGAAATATTCAGGATGTGGAAAAGAATCCGTTCTTATTTCTGCCATTCTGCAATCGTTTTAGTAGGCAGGGTGCCTCTGGGATTTGAAACAAGTTTCAATCACGTCCTGTCTTTGCCTGCCGAGGAATCATCCCCAGCCTGATCAGCTCATCTCCACTGAAGGCAGCAGCCTGCAATCAGCTGGTTCTCTTGAGACATCTTTGAAGTGCTCTTCTACCACCCATTTTAGTAAGACCCTCTCAAGTTATCAAGTGTGTCTTTGTTATCCAGTGCAAGTCCAGGAAATTTATCATCTTCTCTGCTTGTGTTATGAATTCTGGAGGTCCATCTTCTAGCCAACACACATTTTAATGCATTTTTCCATGCCACCTTCTTCCTTCAAGGCTTAGTTGGACAATTCCTTTTGCTATCTACACTGATAATTTAACCCATTGCCAACCTTTTCCCTGCACTTCATAGGTGCTGTTATTATTGATAGTAAAATTCTCAGTGTTAATTGTCCTCAAGTTAAAAATAAAAAAGATGCTTATCTTTTTACTTCTAACTTGTGTCCTCAGTTTGCTTCCCTCTACCATCTGGCATTGCATTTATGGCATTTTGGAGACTACTTTCTGGCTAACTGTATTTTTACTGTAGTTGTTCATTTCCTGATCCATTTTTCCATGGTATTAACAATTGACTGTAGAAATTCTCTTTTTCCCCCCTTCATTTTTTGGCAGATTCATCTGCTGCGCACACTGAATTTTTAGCTTCTAATTATTCAAAAGTGTCATGCATCAGATTTACAATCCCATTTTCCAATTTTTGTGTTAAGCAGAGAACTGTACTTACAGGCTCCTGAGAATCAACCTCCATCCTCCCCACAAGTGGCTGCTGCCTTTTACACTGAAATTCTGTACAGAATAATTGGCTGAGGCTAAATTAAATATCTCCCTGGATTACCTTGGCCTCTTTGCACTGATCCATTAGTCTACATCCAGCTGAGTTCAGAAATTAGTTAATTGCTGATTTATCCTAAATGTCTTGTTGGTATCTGGTTAAGCGAAGAAGACGAGTCTCCTCAGGACTTTTGCCAGAACTTTTTTTCCTTTTCTTTTTAATTCTAAGCTGTGTCCTGACGCCAGCTCACACTGGTGATTGACTCCAGACTGCGTGTGAAGGACACCTGTAAGAACTTCATTTCTTCACAATGAATAAATTCTGCAGCAGTTTGAAAGCTGGGACACCCTACTCACTTGCCAGCAATCCCCATCTCTGTTTATCTTCCCATCCATTCTCTTGAACTGGGATGTTAAATTAAATAAGCTTCCCAGGGAGGTTTTCTGCTAAATATAACGAGCTTTTGTAACACATGAGCTGGGAGAAGTCAACATCTTCCCTTGGGGCCTCTGTGGGTCACAAGATGAGATTTAAAAAGTGTTGTAAGTGTTGGGCTTTAGTCAAATTCTCTGGCTGTGTTGTGCTGCTTCTGAAACTATGGCTTGTGAGAACATTTCATTTTTCTTTTGGGGCTGAATGTTTTTTAGTCCTTTCACTTCTTCTAATACGTGACCTAAATCTTAACCTTCCTTAACCTGGCGTTCTCTGTATTGCTTAACACCCTCCATTCCCTGATAATCTGGTTGGTAGTCACCTCTTTAATTCGTCTTACCACTCCAGTCTGGGCCATTCATTGTTCAGACATTTATGGTTGTACAATAAACCAAATATTTTTCTCATAATGAGTTGTCTCTTTCTTTTCCAGGAAGCTTCTGAGTCTTGTTTATATTGCTTTTGTAGAATTTAAATCTTGATTTAAATCCTGCCCAGCAGGTTCATAATTCAAAAGGATTTTAACCCAGTGGAGTAATAGTGTAAAATGAATAAAAAGAAGCAATTCAGTGTGGATGAGTGCAAAGCTTTACACATAAGCAAAACCAGTTAGCTACCCAAATGTAGGCAACACTGCCCAAAGTGTAGAGAACAGCTGGTTAGGTATCAATTTTGGGATTTGTAGGTGTTTACCTAGTGCCTGAGAACAGTAGGATCAATCCCTCCACTTGCTTCTGCCCCAACAGGGGCTCAGCTGAATGCTCTGCCCAGTTTTCAGAACTGCGTTTCAGAAAAGATGTGGAGCAACAGAGATCCATAGGAGAGCAACAAGAATGATCAGAGCTATAGACAATATCCCCTGTGAGGAAAGACTGAAAGAATTTAAGTCATTTAACCTTGAAAAGACTGAGGAGAGATCTAAACGTAGTCATCCAGTATGAAATGGGCTGTCATAAAGATGGTAATAAACTGCTCTATAGGTCCCCTGGAGATAGAATGAGAAGATAGGGGCTTAAATTTCAGCAAGGTATAACCAGGGAAGATGTTAAGCAAGCCTTTTTAAAGAATGCTAGTGATGATTAAGCATTTGAATGGACTTGAACAGAGCTTTTGGCTCATTATTGCTATACATTCCTAGAACAGGATAGACAAATATGTGTCACAATATACTTAGGCTTAGCTGATCTTGCTTTAGGACAGGGAGAGTGGCTGAGCGGCCCGTTGGGATCCTTTCCAACTCCAGTTCTCGCTTCTGGGGTTAAAGGCCTTGAGAACAGCACACACAGCATCAGAAAACACGGGGATGGATCTTTCGAGAGCCATTAGGACCTGGCAGGCACAGTCTGAAATGTATTAGCTTCTGCTTCCTCTGTGTGCAGTACAGAGCACCTTACACTTCTCGTTGGCCATAAGCTGCAGTTGTGTCCCACCCAGCTCCAGCTCTCCATTTCCTGCTCGTGGCTTTGGTGTGCAGCCCTGCCATGCAGGGAGCTGTTCCTGTTTGTAAATGACCTACTGAGCTAGGCAATTTTATCTTTGCTTATCTGGAAGTCAAGCTTGGGTGACATGAACTACTGACCCCTCTTTTTATCAGCTGTTAATATCAGGATTACTGAGCATTACTCAGCCTGGGAGTAGCAGGAGCTGGCAGGCTGTTAGTGTCACACACCATTTTTAAGATCAGATATGCACTTAGCACTCCATAAAATGCCCAAGACCTATCCCGTGTTTGCCAGCCCTCTGAATACTTGAGTGCACAGAAAAACTCTACCCAGAGAGGTGTGATTCATTCTCTCACTCTGGGATTTAAGTGCTGCCTTTTGGGATTCATCTCCTTATGTCTGATATTCATGTCTTCACATTCTATCACTGAGGAGGCAGTTCCTCCATTCAAAGGGCAGCCAGAGCAATGGATGTTGCTGCTGCTCCTGTCCTTTTATCTGCAAAGCGTAGGAAACCTTTCTCCCTGGAAGGCTTTCAACATCCATCATCCATGGGACTGCACAAACCACCACCAGACTGCATGATGTTTTTCTGCCGAGGAGCTTTCTGTGCTCCCTCTTGGGGCTGCCCACTGTACATGAACTAATCAATATTTGTTCTGCCAGAATGAGAGAGAGAGAAAGATTAAAAAAACAGAGAGAAAAGAGCACAACTGTCCAGCCTCCAAGTTACGGTATCCCACAGCAAAGCCTGGGCTCTGTCTCCAGTCTCCAGTCCAGGTAATGCTTCAGGGTTTTAAACATGTCATTGTGTGTAGATCAGAACAAGGCAGAATTCCCTATGCTGTGTAATTTCCCCCAGGTTCATCCCAGTGCAATGTGTGCCTTTTGCCCTTCAGCTGGAGCACTTCTTCCTTTCAGCATCACTTCTGCATGATGTGTCCTCCTCCTTCATGTGCACAGAGACAGGGGTGGACTCTCTTTTCCCTGCTTCCCCTTCATCATCTTCTGACTCAAGAGTGAGTATTTAAGCTATTTTTGTATGCTCTCTTGGCCTTAAAATGCATTTCTAGTTTCTTTATATTTCAGTTCTTTCAAGAAATTATCTTAGCAGGAGGTGTTACTCCCTATCCCACTCCACCTCCTGCTTGGTTTTGCTCATTGTTACTGCTGTACCAAACAGCTGTTAATAACTGGGATTTTTTTTTTTATTTATTTCTTAGCCCAAGGACATTCCACAGCAACAGCAAAGTCTCTTTTTATACTATCTTTTTTCCCCCCAAATCTGCCAACTTAAAGTTTGTCCTGTTTGTGATACAGTTAAACACATTAGTAATAGTGAGGAAACTGTGGAATTGAAATCATTTTACTGCCTACATGAACCTCACATTGTAGACTAGATGTTTAATCTCCAGCTATTTCCTTTCTCTGCCTTAGAGAAATATGGAAACAAACCATCATGTTGCCAAGTCATAAAGCTATTGGACTAAAAGCCAGTTTTGAAAACCCTTCGTGATACACAATTGACAAATGTGGGTTCTTCTCCCAAAGAATTAATGATATGAGAGAATCCAGCTGATAAAATAGAGGCTAAAGGAAACCTGCATGGAAAAGATTCAACTCAGAAAGCATGAAGAAGCTGTAAAGAAGACTCTGTCTTTCTGCTTCCCACAGTTAAGAACCCTTTGGTACTGATAACTTTGAACCTGGACATGAATGCAGGGATCTGGTCTCAAGCCTGCTTTGTAGCTTTAGCTTCTGCAAGAGGTTTAGAGAAGAACCACGACATACAATTTACAGCAGCCCTCCTGCAAGTCTGTATCTTGAAGTGGATCTCAGTTTCTTGCCTGAGGTTGTTGGAAATGTCAAACATGGCTTATCTGAGCCATCAGGTCTGTATACCACTACTCTTACAGACACCTCGTGGCTTAAAGGCCAAGCCATCCCTCCTCACAGTGTATGTTGGGATAGTTATGTTTACAGCAAACAGAGGTTTTCAGATCAATTCCTTGTGGAATGATCGAGTGGCTCTCTCACTCCATCAGGGCATGGCACAGGACTGTGAAAGCACAGCTTTTGGCAGTGATGGTAGTCAGAACACAAGCACGAAGCCATTAGCGAGGCAGGCTGTATCAAATAGATTTTATGGGATATGCTTTTACATTTCTTGTTTTCCTTAGATTCTGACATGCCTCCTCTCTAGAGACTGTTTTGGAGTCACCTGCACTGAACATGACCTTTGGTGGTCCACCCCAAAGGACTCCAGTGCCACAGCCAAAGAGATAACTACGGAGGAAGTAAATGCCTTTAATTAAAATATTTTACCAGGAAAATAATGCTGATAGGTATTTCATTTAGAAGAACTTCTTGTCCCAGTAAACTAACCAAAAAGTTACTATATTGAATTTCAGCAAGTGGTCTTGTGCTCATAACAAGACTTCACTCATACAGTTTCAGGAGCTCAGTGGTGCGGCGACAGCAAGGAGCACAGCGTGGGCTGCAAAAGCCATTCACTAAGGTAAGTACTTCAATAAAGGTCCTGTAGGAAGCTCTGCAACACATTACTTCCCTAGCGTAACACCTCCCTTGGTTTCACAGACCCAGAGGAACCCCTCTAAAGCCTCACTCTGTGGGTATTCCTGAAGGCAGGGAGAGAAGAGGGACAAAGATGCTCTGGCCCATTAAAAAGCATGCAGTTGGCAGAGTTTACCCCACCGTGTGTCAGGGAACTGCACTCTGGAGACTGCATTGCAGCTGCAGCCTCACTGGTTTAGAGCATCTTGTTCAGAGCTAGATGCACTAGAGTGAAAGTGGCTTGCAATTGTCTTCAGCTCTACAACATATAAACCACGCAGCCTTTGTTAAACCCATTAAAGTGAGTGTAAACAGATGCGTGTAACTCTCTGATTCGGTGGAAAGGGGAGCAAAACCCAGTCTTCAACATTGTTTCTTACCTTGGCCTCATTCTTTACCTAACACACATTTTATAGACCAATATACAACACTGGAGAGCAATAGCCCTCCAGCCTCTGGCCAGCCGCCCCAACACTTGCAGAATGAGCTTTACAGCCTGCAATCACACGTGCAGTTGTTTGCATACAAGGAGGTTTACTTAGGCTGTTGCACATCAATGAAAAAATATTGCTTCAGTTTAATCATACAATTTTAAAAAATGTCTAAGAATGAGCCTTCAAGTACAGGAAGGAAAATAGGTCAGGCATAGACATATTATTCTGTATTAACATGCTTGAAGTATGTTAAATTCAGAGCTCTGACACATCAGACATGGCCTCTTGCAGGGCCTGAGCTGCTGCGCTGTTTTCCCTTAAGACTTCTTTACATATGCAAAAAACACTGAGAATCTGTGCAGAAGATCTGGTGACAAATCCTTGGACACTGTGACATGATGAAGGAACAAACCATGTCAATGAATAATTTTGCAGTTTATTAGCATATTGAAGTGTTTTCATTAATTTTGCTTAAGTGAACAACAAAGGACCTGTTTTATCATGCACCCTGCTCATTTCACTATTATTTGTCCTATTGAAGTCTATTTTTATTTTTAATTATGCATAGTCAGGGCACGTTCTTAGGACCAGAGGTGTCATGACACTGATATTAGTTAAAAGGCTACTGTAGAAATAGTAGATAATCATGTGACTGAGTTGTGCTTCTCAGACATTCAGAGTCTAGGGAGACAAACAATCTCTTAGGGGGAGAGGATATTTATTTTTTTAGGCTACACAACTTGCAAATGCTCAAGCTATCTGTTTGACTTGTTCACATTTGCTACACAAACATAACATATAATAAACCTAAATGACTCAGCATGAGAGTAAGGGAGAAGACAACAATATTGTTTGCCTCTCCAGCTTATTAGCTCTCCCAAAGCAATGCACACAGTCTGGTTGGGCTCACTTCAAGTCATCTAAACATAGGGTGTCTCAAATGATACCAGATCCTTGTGTTTAGCCAGCTGAATCATGTCCCTTGTATTTCTAGAGAGCATTGCTATTCATATCAAAATCTATTGTGTTTTTGTTAGAATGAGAGTGAGAAAACAGCATCTGCCTCTACTAAATGCAGTATTTCTGCAAGTCACAGTAAGGGAATGTTGACAGGATGCCCAAAATCTGAAATACTGGTTTTAAACACTGTGTAGACCAGAAGCACCAAGGGGAATTGAAGTCCTCCTCCCAATGGCCAGACTGAAGGACTTTGTGTGTGGTAATCAGAGGTATGATCTGACATTTGGGAGACTAATACTGCAATGATAAAAAGTTCAGATCAAGCATCAGTGAGAAACACCTCAGCCTTGTGAAAATTTAATAGCATATCAAGGACATTTTTGCTGCACTGTGCTGTGTGCCAACGCCAGCCATGCAAGTTTTTGCTGCCTAGGAACCCAAACAGCACAACAGCTACTGGAACGTTTTCCCACTATGGCATTCGTAGAAATTAGTTTTCAGTGTGATTTTTTTTTCCTCCTCCCCTCCTCCCCAGCTTCTCATTTTTTACATTTGTCCTCATTTTGCCAATGTTTTCCTAGTGCACACTTACTTAAAGGCTTTTTTAATGGTCCCCTGGATTCTTGCTTTTTCTTCTGTTCCTTAAAATGTTCCTAAAAAAGTCATAATCTGTAAGACTAAGTGTCTACCTTTTTCTTTATTTTCTTTAACTTTCCACATAGAAAAGTGCACAACATCAATCTTGCAAGCCCATCTCATAGAGCATTCTTTCCTGTACTTCAGAAACAAAGTCTCTTCACCTTAGAAGGCTGTAGGAGCTTCTGTTTTTACAACAGCCCACCAGATGGAAACCAAAGTTGTCCTTAAACAACCGAATTAAAAGAACGATCCTAATTTTTTAATGGCTATTATTCGGGGTTGTTGCAAGGGAAAATATGAGTGATGACACATAACAAATAAAGAGGAGTCAAAGGTAATTCAGTTTGCTGTGGTCTTCCTTTGTTCCATCCCACCTAGTTCTCTGTGCAGAGAAACACAAAGCAGCTGTTTATTCTTCTTTGCTTACTCTATCAGTTCTTTACTGTTTATGGAAAAAAAAAAATCAAAGTAATTAGATTGTAATATAAATATTAGGGGGGGGGGCAATACATTTTCACACTTCTCTCTAGTAGATGAAGCCTCAGTGCAGCTAACCAGTGCAGTAGGAGCTGGACCAGGCTAATGACAAACTGAATTTTTGCAATTAATTTGTCTTTGCCACAGCATCAAACCTTTTACTCTTTAACAACTAGGAGCATAGTCCACCGTTAAGGCTTTAAGCTTTGGTGATGGCATACAATCAGTTACCTTTAAAGCCCAAATGAATTATTGCTAAAACCCTCCCCACCACACTGTTTGTCCTTCAGCTTCCCTGAGTTCTCAGGCACAAACTTTTCTACAGAAAAAGACGTTATGTTAGGATTTATCTCACCTTAGGTGTTTCTAGGATAGACATCTACTGCTGGGCTGGTCTAGACTCACCTTGGACTGGTCATTAATGGAAAGAAATGAGCACTTCTAGACCATGATTCATCTGACCCTGCCTTTGAAATCCATACGAGAAGATTCATCTCTCTACAGTGCTCGTTCCTCTTCTGTTATAACTGACCCCAGGTCTTGAATTTACTTTATTGGCTTTGCAAAGGCAGTCAAGAACAGAAAAGAACAAAAATGTACCTAAAAAAACCCAACAGTAATTTCTCAACAAATTTTATAAGAAATAGTATTAGAACAAATGACCATAAACACTGTCTATTGTCCTCCAATCCTGATAGCTGATATTCCAACATTTTATATGTAACTGCTGTTGACAGAGCTGATAGCTCTACAGATTTCACCTTGTAGGAGGATCATCCTGGAAAACTTTGGTGGCAAGAAGTGCCAGGGCATAAGACATCCTGGCAATAACACATCAGAGCTGTGCCAAACTGTGGGCTGGGAGGATTTCAGAGAGCCAAGCAAACATCCTGCAGTGTTAGTTTCCTTGATGAGGAGTCCATTTCAAAAGGAAACTTTCTCCAAGGTCTTTGCTTTCCAGAGGAGTGTGGCCATACCTTGAGATGGTGGGGCAGTAGAAAGAAGCTGTTTTGCTTTGCTTTGTCAGCCAGCAGTGTTGTAAATAACTGCAATAGAAAATAATCTTTGAGATCAGGCACCTTCAGCCTCACTGGAAAGCACGAGCTTTCCCCAGCTATTCACAGGGCAGAGCTGGTAATCGTGGTACTTCATCTTTGCGTAACAGAGTGGAGAGGGCAGTGCCATGAACCAAGGGGTCCTGAGGGTGTAGAGGATTCTGTGAAATGTAGCAGCAAGTTCAGTGGAAGGAATTTCCTCCAAATACATGCAGGAAACTTCAGGTTGACTCCTGCACACCCTCAGGAGCACTCCAAGCAGACCATGGCTACTGCTAGGTTGCATGTGAGAGCTTTCTGGGAGATTGGCAGGTGGTGGTGGGATGACTTGTAAAGGGGGGCTGCTGTTGGGGTAGGAACACAGCCTGGAGCAGCGAGGCCACGTGTCCTGCCGCGGGATGGGCCCACGGGTCCTGCTGGGGCGAGCACACTCCCCACAGTCACTGCCACCAGTGCTTTGTACCCCAGGCACGCCCTGCCTGACACGCTCTCACACCAGTGCTAGGAGAAACACAGCCCTGAGGCACAGGGTCACGTACTCTTCCCTGCTGCTGAGCAGCCCTTGCTGCTGAGGTCCAGTGCATGACTCCTGTTGAAGCCTAGATATGAAATGACCCCAGCCTGGGCCAGCATGGATGGATGGATGGACGGATGGAAGATAGATAATTAGATGAACTGAACATTTTGGTGGCTGTTTGGCCAAGTGAAAAGCAGTTTCGTAGGATGGATGTCCTCAGCTGTTAGACCCAGGTGCCTTCCTGCCTGGTTCCAGCCCCAGCCTCCCTCCTCTTCTGGGAGAGCACCAAGCCACTGAGGGGAGGCACAGTTATGGCAGAGGGGACAGCTTGGGGTGGGTTTGTATGGCTGATTGGCTTTGGCTTTTTAGAAGGCATCAAGGTACACATAGGTGGTGAGTGTGCTGAGGACCCTGCAACAGGGGAAGGGATCATGAGGTCCTGTCTGCTCTAGAGCATGAGGCATGTGCCGGGGACCACAGGGCATGGGGGCAAAGCCCTTGTCCCCATGAATTTTAATTTTTTCCCTGAAGCAAACCACCATAAAGGGGAGGAACTGACCTTATGCTCCACACCACTGCCTGACTGCTCAGCCGGGTAACCCTGCATGTCCCAGAGCCAAAACCTGCCCCACTGGGAAGGTGACAGCACCCAGTGTCCTTGCTGGGGGTGCTTCTAGGGTGATCCTGCCTGGGTGTCCCTGAGCCACTGGCTGACAAGGCTCTCCTGGAGCGTTTATAACTGCCACCAAAACCTGCTTTTCAGGAACAAACATCCCTAGAGGCCATTTCAGCAGCAATCTCTTTACTTCAACTATGTCTAATTGGACCAAAGGCTGGAACACCATTTCCCCAAAATCTGAGGCCAGTGCTTCCCTGTCTTAGAGATACTCAAGAGCTGGTCAGAAATAGCCTTGGGCAGGTCCATCTTATGCTGACCACTTGCCCAATATAGAAGACTATTACTATTAACAGGCAAACAAACAGCCAGATTCCTCCCTCTGATCTTCAGTCATACACAACAATCCAAGGTGCCAGACCACTGGAGGGAAGAATAAATTAACACACTCACTCACAGCACAGGATGTAAAGAAGGGAGCAAGCTAGCCATGGAACCAAGCCATGGGAGATGGAAGGACCCAAGTGATCAGTCTGGTTATGTAAAAGCTTCCCAGAGAGACTTATGGTCTTGTTTTGCTATCCTGGAAACTCCACTTCCTATGAAGAGTCAAGGAGCAGTTCCAATAACCAGAATCCTCACACAACACATCCACTATATAGGGGGAAAAAAAACCCTCCCAACCCCACTCCAAGCAGAGACAGCTCTTGTAGAGGTGGCTTCTCACCCCACCTCCAAGTTAATGGGGAAGGAAGGGGCACCTGGTGGTGATGTCCTCATCAGTTCCCACCCAAGGCTGGCCAGACCCTGGGTGAAAACCACTCAGGAGGGTCTTTCTTGGCTGGTTGTGGACATCATCCATATGCCAACCCTCACTCAGGGCTGGGGGTTTAACACCAGCAGTTCAGTCCAACACACAAACAGTGGGGAATGGCCCATTCGTGCTGCTTTTTACCTAGGGAAATGCACAGGTGTCGGGTAGAGCAAGG
>NW_008581975.1:127157-127950 GCF_000691845.1 Merops nubicus
AAGGGGCTTGGATGGTTCAGGGAGCCCCCCAGATGCATCTCCACCATGAAAACCTCCTCATCAATAATGCTCATGCCGCTTCATGTCCTTGGTGGCAGAAAAAAGACACTGCATGGTTTGGTTTTGTCCTCTGCTCTAATGGGACATTTCTCAGGGCTGTCTCTGCTCTCAGGTGGGAACTGGAGTGCAAGTGCTCAGCTGGCAAATGGAGGCACATGGCCTCAGGCAGACCTGTGCCTGGTGGCCAGGGCTGGGCAGGGTCCCATGGCAGGGCAGCACCAGCCATGCAACACCCGGGGGGGCTCACATTTACTATCTGCAGCTCCACGAACATGTCAGCATTATTCAGTGAGCTGGAACAGCATGGAAACATAATCCAAGGACAGGCACGACACACACATAGAGACATCCCAGTTTATCAATGGAAACAGGAACAAGAGGCGTTTGCCTGTGCTGAGTGGGAGCTGGAAGAGATGCAGGCACCGTCTGCGCTGCCGTGTCAGTAATTCGACAGCAATACAGTTTAGGAAAAAACTGACATAAATTTTAGATTTTATTCATTCGTACATTATTTACAGCAGTTGCTTTCATATTACAATTCTCTTTCATCTTTTCAGTTTTCACTTATAAAAAATTAACCAAATAAACCTTATATAACCAAATTTATCACAGCAGGTCTGGTTAATTTTCACAGTTACAGCGGCCATCAGGAACAGAACTGAAGTACCTACAAGTGGTTTGTGTGGAGCACCTGGCCCGGCCCTGCCCGAGGACACCCCGCTGGCCCGCAGAG
>NW_008581976.1:0-21579 GCF_000691845.1 Merops nubicus
CCCCATTTGATTTCTTACACCGTAATGCCAGGAGGCTGAAAAAAAAGGCACTCTAAAATCTTCATTTTTCAAGAATCGGCTTTCTAGCTTTATTAGAGCTTTCTTGTCCTCACATCACTGACACTTGCTCTAATTTAAGAGGTTGAAGTCAATTCAAGGCTTTTACTGTAGCTACTCCCATGCCTTGCATTAAATGGTGCGAGCTTTTCTATACCAAAAGACAAAGACCAGAATTGGCTTTGTCTGTCGATTTACTTATGTCTTGATTTTTCTAAAAAGCCCTTTGTTGTATTTCATTGTGGCATGGAATGCATTCTTTTCTGAAGAGAGCACAAAATAACATCTTTTCACATAGTTCCATTTGACTGAGTCCACCATTTGTGTTTGTTGCAGTCTTAAGACATTAATGTAAAAAGAAACTGCTGTGCAGGAACTAAATTAGTATGCTTGACAAAGAATCTGCTATAGTGTAACCTTTTTTTTTTAAAAAAAAAAAAAAGCAACTTTTGTTGAATTTCTGCCTCATAAATAAGTGGTGTATTTGCAAACCACTCGTGATGGCACTCTTGAAAATAAATATTCCATCCTTTTAAATAAGATAGTGTGTTTGTACATCTGACAAATAGTGTTGCATACTTCCTTGTGACCACAAAAGAAGTGGGAGGTTATAAGAATTTCTGGAGATGCTTTTTTCCCCCATTTTTCCTTGATACGAGCTGTCTTCATTTTCTTCTAATTTTGCCTCACAGCTGTAGGATGCAGCATATGCAGTGGACTTGAAATGCAGCATACTCCAAACGTGGATTTGATCTGATTCAGGTATTTTCATGGTTTGTTCAAACAAACTGTGTCACAATGAATGGATGTTAAACATACATGGTTCTCAAGCAGGTCTGTACAAACATGTTTATTCAGATCAGTAAAGTAAAATGGTCTCAAATGTATAAGATTATTGATATGTAATTATACAGATTAAAATAAAAACCTAAGTTTCATCCAACATGCCCTCCCTTTGCTTGTCTTCTGCCACCCAAATGCACTCCCAGCATGTCAGCTTTTGGATTGTCTGATTTAATTTTGCAGCTTCACTGCCTAGCAAAGGCTGATCTTCCACAAGAAACACTGTCCACCATTGAGGCAGTGCCAAGAATGCAGAGATAACTCTGGTTCCACAGTCATACCATCTTGATGTGCACAAACCAAAACAGTCAGTCTTAGAGCATCTGCTAGCATTCACCTACACTCCCAGCAGAAAGCATGAGTGCTTACTGGATGCTAGATAACAACAAATGAAGGTTAGTTCCACCTCTGATCCCAAACTTTTGACAATGCTCTAATTTTTTGATTCAACATCAAAACTGAAAACTTGTATTGAATTATGCATGTATTCCTTTAGCATTTAAAGACAGTAATTTTCTGTGCATGAGCACTAGTAACAGGAGTTCAACATAGTCTTTCAGAAACCAGGAGCTATAACCACCATCCTTCATTTACACTAGTTATGAGAAATTATTCGAATGTATCTGCCAAACTATTTAGATGAAAAAATGATTTCTGCCTTCTGTGTTCAGCTGGACATCATTGGCTGGTGAATTCCTATGTATTCATTCATATGAAGCTTTGAATGTAGAAATGTATGCCTGGGAAAAAAAAAAAAAGTGCCTAAGATGGGAGATACAATACACAGTGAGCAAGGTGCTGGAGCACAGGGGAATGGCTCTGAGAGTTGTGAAAATCACAGAAATTAGAGCCAGGAGGGTTCTTGAGTTGTTTATCCTTTTCCACCTGATAAATGTTTGTCTAACATCTAAGAAAGAAAATTTGCTCTCGGTGCCAGCTTGAAAGATTTTTGGAGGAATGATCAAGGAAACTTGTTTGCTTTCTGCAGAGGTTCAGAAGCTTGCTCATTCTTTGTAAGTAAACAGATTACATCAAAGGCATCTGCCTCTATCACCTCCTTCCTCCTAACAGAATCAATACATGGTGCCCTGAGCTTTGACCAAGTACCCTGGTCAAAGACATTAAAATTACTCTGTGAAACTACATCTTTACCTTGAGTCCACCAGATGATGATTTCAGTATTTTTCTGCCAGACAAAGGTGACTAGTCATCTTCACATCTCACAAGACATGTCATAGTTGCAGTCAGTGGATAAATGAAAACTACAGGGTAGTGATAATTCCTGACATTAACTAAATGCTGGCTGTGGATCAAGATCCTTCAGCTTAATCTGTCTTGCAACATTAACAACAAACAACTGACTATACTTTGTAATGGGATATGCAGAGGTTTTCCTTGATGCTACTGCTTTTAGATTAGGTGACTTCTATTTATGTAAAGGTTATGTCTCCACTAGCAATTCCAGTTTAAAGTGTTTATGTGCATTTTCAGCTGACAGTGAAAAATGCTGGGAAGATGTGAAACTAGTAGTCTCTACACATGTTAAAAGCAGATGGGAAAACTTCTGTAACGATTTTAATAAAAAGTTGGTGTTATTTTTTTTTTTTTTTATTTTGCCTTCTCTATAGAAAATAAAGGGGAGAAATTTGATGTTTAGTAAATAATGCCTTTCCTCTTTCCACAAAACTGCTTGAAAAGTTAATTATTAATTTTACAGTGATCTCCCATTTCTGTGTTTATTTCTTTTTCTCCTTCACCAAAGCAGCCACTTGTACCAATAACATAGCCACCTGGTGTAGCTGGCTAGGGTTTTCATCTCTGTTTCACTTACTGTTCCTTCTCCTGACATAGCTGCAGTGTGCAAAATATTGGTATTCCTCTATTAACTCTCCGTCTCCTTTGATTATGACAGTTCCACAAGGTATCCTGATTCTCCTGCAGCTGTGGAAGTCCTTCAGCTGCTTCTTTCTGACTCATGCTCTGAAATATAGCCTACAGTAGGTGTTTTTTCCAATATTCTACAATTGCTTGTGTAATATAATAGCTCAGCCATATCTTTTGCCATATGGAGCACTGCAAGCTGCTGGGGAGCAGCATTGCTGTCCATGAAAAATTGTTTTGAAGATGCATCTTTTGAACATATATTTAATATTAAAGGATAGAAAAAGCCTCAGCTTAGAATTTTAAATGGTAAAGTTGTACTGATTTACCCCAGTGAGGCATCAAATGCTGCAGGCTTTTCTTTTCTTTGTTTTTAACATGCATATATGCACAATAACCGAGCATACAAGACAAACTTAACAGACTGTTTGGTATCTAATAAAACCTGCAACTGCCATTACTGTCAGGAAGAGATGTAGTTGTCAGCTACAGTAGATCATGGTAAGCGGCACAGAAAATTCTTTCTTTAATTTTTTTCTAATCTGTAAAGTATTACATTCACAAAAAGTTACGTTTTCAAACATAAGTATAAAAAAACAGATTCTAGGTAAAATAACGTTTGCCTTAGCCTGCTATATTTTATGTCTGTTGAAAAAAGTAGAAAATCTTCATATTCCAAAGAGTGATACTGAGGTAAAAAAGGTGGGGGAACATTCTGTAACATGTAAACCTATTAATTATTAATGTTATTTAAATAATAGTGACTCATGTTCTGTCATTATGAAATGCTAGCTTGAGGGGAGCTATGGTTTCACCAATATTGTGGGCTGCCTTTCTTTTTCTTTGCTTTCATAGCATCTCTTACTCCTTTTCCTGTCTTGTTTCATTTTTATGTGTGAAGTAAAATCATTGTAGAGGATCCAAAGCTAATTATATCTTCATTAATATCAGAAAAACTGTCTTAATAATAAACACAACAACCAAGAGATTTAAATAAGAGGAAAGATAAAAAGTCAATCAAATATGTATTTTTTAAGAAAAAAAGCCTACCCAGAAGAAAAATCAATCATTTTATGTACTTTAATCTTTATGTTTCTATGCAAATTAGGGGGGAAAAAACTTAAACAATATAAATTAACAAGAAAGACCAGGTGTTGAGCATTAAATAGCTAATTCCAAAGGAACACTGTAGATACATGCTGCAAATACAGCTAAATATTATTTGCACAGACATATACCATTTAATTTTGCACATAGGCAGGGCATTTGCTTTGATCCATCAATTGCCATTGGCATAGACAGATTTTGTGATGCAGAGGGCTATAGTTACCTTTACTGATGACTCTCAGGATGCTGTCTGTATGTTGGTGCATAGTCTGCAAGGCCATAATAAATGGTCTGTTTTCATTCTGTGTGTGGTAGTTTTCAAGAAATTTTAAAGCTGTAGCGATGCCTGCCATTATTTCAGAAAGATTTAGATCTAGCCTGATTCCTTTCTGCATATCCTGGACTATAACATTTTACTAAAATTCATTAATTGACACATTGTGTTATGCATTATCCATTAAAAAGACAGCAACTTTGATTTTGAAGACTTAAACTGAAGGGCAACCACCATATCCCAAAGTCATTTGGTTCAGCTTTTAATTATCTCCACAAGTTGGAACAAATCACCAAGGAAATTAACCCATGTTATGCTCAAAGTCCATTGTGTATGTGATGAAAGGCATTAGTCCCTGAGGAAATAATGTGATTTAAGGAGTAAGAAATGGAAGATGCTATTTATTTTATACAAAATTCTTGGTCATTGGTACTAACTGATCCACAACATATTATTATTTAGGGGAACAAAATATTATCAGTGGGTTGATTGTGGATTTTTTAACAGCTTTCTCCAAATTCTTGTAAGTAAGGTCAATGATTATACTGTTCTTCTCCACTGAACCTTATTATTTTACTATACATATATTCAATGCATATATTGTATTATTATTTTTGTATATTTTATTTATACTGCATATATATTGAAGGAGGGGAAGGAATGGACAGAGACAGAAAGAGGGATGCCTCATACATTGAAGGACAACAGGGAATTCAAAGCAAAGAACAAAAGCTGAGTTGCTAATGATGGTGTTACGACGTTTCTGAATTTGTAGTGCAGTTATCTGAATGTTACATACACCTTTGTTATCCACACGTAAAATATTTTGCAAATGAAGAAAAGGATTGGACTGTCTTTCGTTTTGCAGCTTGGCTCTTCATCCCTCTAATAGGACTCTTGCCAATTATTCCTAAATGAGCAAAATAAGGTTTTTAGCTGTTCTAAGTCAGCTAAAATGGCAATAAATTTATAATAATTATGCTAGCTCACACAACAGTCTATTGGAAAAAACTCTTTAAAATATGCACTTCATTGTTTAAGTGGCTTAATAATCACTAAATATATGATAGCATTGATTCCATGACTGAGACCATTACTGGCTTTTTCATTTGTATATTAACATTTAATAAATTCCTCCAGAGTTCCCTCGTACTTTTATGGCTGATCTGTCTTAGGTACAAGTGGATCAGGATGTCCAAGGGCACCTTCACAAAACAGTATAAATTTGCAATACAGAGATTATGTGGTGCTAAAACAACTCAATAGAAAAATAAAATATGAGGAGGATTAGGAACAAAATATTATCAGTGTGTTGATTGTGGATTTTTTAACAGCTTTCTCCAAATTCTTGTAAGTAAGGTCAATGATTATACATTCTCTAGGTTTGAGAATGATTTAAAACTTTATGCCTGGATCTTGTGAGGAGTTGATACTCTACAAACTGGCAACTAGAATATCTAGTCAAAACCCTCAGAGGATGAACACTTCACTCTACTAGTTCAATTAATCTTTCAAATGCTCAGAAAGTTTTCAAAGTACCTATTTTTTAATATTTCTTAGTATAAATGGTTACAGTAACACTAATTGTACCAACTTTGTAAACAGTCTATGTTAATATTTTAAAAGGAATTACTGACTTATTAAAATATGTTATTGATAGCATATTTTTAATACAAGCTTTTAAATATAGCATTCTAACTCCTTTCTTGCTGACCATTAGATAAAGACACAGTTTTGATGTTTCTGAGACATTGTGAAGTTAGGAGAGACCCCACTCAGTACCTAATAAGCAATACAAAGTCTAAAAGTGTGATAAAGATTTTTCATAGTTTGTCAGCTGAATAAACAGACATGTTTTTCAGTGTCTCTAAGTTTTTTAAAGATTAGAAAAACAATTAAGTTATTGTGGATAAAAGGCTGCTGAACAGCAGCTGGACCATGATAATATTGATTTGCTAGTGAGTCGTGGTGAGTGCAAGCAATTCAAGTTTCTTTTAATCTTTTACTGTAATCTTTCAAATTACTTTGGGTTTTGCGATGGATCGATACTATATAGATTCAAATTTACCATTTATAAACTGGTATGTGATAAATTTGTTCATGTAGCTAAGCCATGAACTGTGCTCAAGGTCAGATTGGATGGGAATCTGATCAACCTGATCTAGTGAAAGATGTCCCTGTCCATGGCAGAGTGATAGGGTTAGATAATTTTAAAGATCCCTTCCAACCCAAACCATTTAGTGGTTCAGTATGAGGACTGCTGGTTTTAATTTACATGTGTGGTTTTAAACACACAACCCAGATATGTTATAATCTTCTTACAGTGAAGAATTCTCTACAGAGCCATAGAATTAGGCATTACACTGGCATAGAAGGGGTAAAGGAACCTTCATTATGAATAAATCTCTGTTTTGTAATTTTTTAAGGAAATCAAGTCACAGTTTTTAAAGCTTTTCCTTTCTATTTAGATTGCTAGCAGCATGTGTTCTTGTACCAGACACATCTGATTCTGCACAGAAAAAAATTGTTATAGCTATAGTTTTATTGTTGATTTTGATAACAGTTACAAAGAAAAAAGTCTTTGCAGATTAGTTAATCCTGGAGTATAAAATGGAGTAATATTTGAGTTGCAGTTACGTTTGTCTTATTGGGCCAAGTTGCTCCCTGTGAATTTACGTTAGCTTTATTTACATTCTATGGGAAATTAATTTGGACCATTTTCTTTTATATAAATTCTGATTGTGAAGGGATATCTTACTACAGGATGCTGAGAGGGCTGGCCAAGAAAAAATGTTGGCAATGTAATTCCAAGTCTATTAACTTGAGCCATGTGTTATAATTTTAAAGTAAATTATATAGCTGCATTGGCAAACTATCTACATTAAAGTCCTGGTTTGGGTGCGAATTAGGAGACTGAAATTAGTCATATAGTTTGTGACATAGGATGCAGTAAAATTAACTGGACTAGTTTCCAGTCAAACAATCTTAGAATTCATAGAAGATAATACAAAACACACTGTCACCATTGGCTGTAATTTAAAGGAAAAGTGGCCATTTGGTGTGGGGGAGGTGAGAAATATTTTGACCATAATTGTAAGTTGAAAATAGAATTGTAAATGAATCTAATCTTAATGCAAGTCAGCATCTGCATGCAAAATGAAGTGAGGAGACTTTCAATTTTGCTGTTAAGGTATATTCTATTTTTAATTCATTTGATTTGAAATTTAGTTCAATAAACATATTTGATTAAATGTTATGTCATCTAGTTGTTACAGAAACTGACACAAATTGTTCAGAAATCTAAAAGGAGAGAAGATGGTTTTCCTGGAAATGAAATACAAATTAATTATTAGCAGTGTTTATTAAACAGCACAAAATGTGCCACTTTGTGTCTGGCTACATCTTCCCTCCAAAAAAACCTGTGGATTTCTGTAAAAAACTTGAGCAATATTCTTCCCAATGGCATCCTGAGGGAGTCAAGGCAGAGCAAGTTTTCTCTTCAATATTGAAGTCAACCATGTCTTTCCTCAGATATGGCACACAGTTCCTGTGGACATACACATGCAGCATGGGGGACAAACAGGGCTATGATCTCATTTGGGTCGTGGAGATGTGGTGGGATAACTCAAATAACTGGAGTCCTGTGACAGATGGATAAAAGCTCTTTAGAAGTATCTGCCCTTCATGTGAAAGAGCCATGGCAGTACCTGGAGTTATGCTCGTAGATGGGTGATGAGTCAGCTCAGAGTTTAGGGGTCAGAATTAATGGGTAGAGCAACATGGACAGTGCTCTTGTGGATATCAACTAACTACTTTATCAGGAAGAACCTGATGCAGCCTTCTTCAGGCAGCTGAAAGAAGCCTCACTAGGGACTTCAACTACCCCAATACCTGCTGGAGGGACAATACAGCAGGGTAAAAGTAATCTAAGAGGTTTCTGGAATGACACTGAGGACAACAACACAAGTGTTTAAGAAGCAAGTGAGGAGTGATGCTTTGCTGAACCTCATTTACAGACAACGAAGGATTGAGTGGATGTGCATGCTGGGGGCAGCTTTGTCTATAGTGACTATGAGATGGTAGAGCTCAGGATCCCAAGAGGAAGGAGCAAGGCTTTAAGCAGATTCAAAACTCTGGGCTGCTTGGGGTGCATTTTTGGGTATATGAAACCTTCAATATCTCTACAGGGTACAGTCTTGGAAAGAAGGGAAATCCAGAAAAGCTGAATTAAGAAACTTAAAGCCCATCTGGAGTTGATACTAGTGATGTAAAACTCAAGAAGAAAAACTTCTACAGCTATATCAGCAGCAAGAAAGGCTATGAAAAATGTAGGCCCTATATTGAATGGGACAGGGGATATGATAACAAAGGAAAAGGAAAAAGACAAGCTACTCAATGCCTTCCTCTCCTCAGTGTGTATGAGTAAGACTGGGCTTTGGGCTCCTGAAATTGGAGGTAAAGTCTCGAGCAAGGAAGAGTCGCCCTCAGTGGAGAAGTTAGCTGAGGACACAAACAGGGAGAACTGTCTGAATACACCAGATGGTTGCCCAGAGTGGCAATGTTTTCTCCATCCTTGGAGATATTCTAAAGCCAACCAGGCACAGCACTGGGCAACCTGTTATCAGTAACTCTGCTTGAGCAGGGGGGTTGGGCAGTATCTCAAGAGGTCCCTTCCAACTTCAGCTACTCTGTTTTTCTTCTTCAGTTATTTTCTTATTTATCTCTTCTACTAAGGGCTAATGCTGAACTTTCTGGTCTTGGGTTTCCATTTGGGCACCTTGTTCTAAAAGACCCTTCCAATCTGTTGTCATGCAACATTTTCCTTTCCAAACATAGCAATTCTGTGATTGTCTATTTTTGCAGGAATTCTACAAGAGAATGCAACAAGCTGTGTAAGACTTGATTGTACATACAAAAGGTACTTAATCCCAAATAGCTGCCTGTGATGATTTGAGTATGAACAGAAATTCATCCTAGGTTTATGCATCAACTATCTGAATGTGTGACATTACCAGCCTTTGAATTAACTGGTGGATGGGCTCATATGGAGAAAGAGTCCTGTCTAAATTTCCAAGGAGAAAAACCTAGTGCTTGAATAAAGTTTTTCCTCTCTGCTACCTAAGGTTTGCAAAACTTAAGAGCACGTGTATCTCAGAATACCATGTCTTGAAGACATTAAAACATATTTTAATGTATCCAGTAAAAAAGTGTAATAGAACATTTAGTGTGAGGAAGCTACATGTTTAAATATGTTTTTCCACAAGTGAATTCAGAAACTTCTCTGGCAGATTCATTCTCTTTATGACTAGATAAAGCATTTAAGGCATCTTCTTTATCATTGTATGGCCAAGTGGAGAGGTTTAATGGTACATCAGCTACCACACATTGCCCAAAACTTCATTCATTGAATGGTTGTGGAAAATTGTTTATCCAGGGAATGAAAGAGAAATGACTTGAAGTACAGGAAGCAAGCAGTAAGGATCAAGAAGTCAGTAGTAAGATTCACATTACCTTTCATGCCAGCTGTGATGGTTAGATTCCCACCAAAATTAATTCTGCTTATTTCTATTTTTTTCATACGTTGTTGTTCAGACTGTTTCTTTGTATATTCTCTGATAATATAGTTATTGTTTTCACAGGTGATCAGACTGAACATTCCTGGTAGATTTGTGTCATTTCGGTGAGTACCTATACTGGAGTAAAAAGTCACTGACCATTTGTTTGTATTTTTTCTGGTGATAAGGACACAGAATAGCATAATGTTTGATACTACTTATGTTTATTTTCCAGGCAGCTTGCACCTATGCAAAAGGCATTTGGAAAAACACAAAAAGTAACACAGATCAGGAGCTGCCTCGGATAAACAAGAAGATTGCTGGAATCAAAAGACAACATTAGCATACTGCAACAGTCCTCTTTCCAAGCTTCTGCAGCAGCATGATTTTTGAGGTTATTAGATATTTATAGGCATTGTTTCTTACAGTATGATTTGATGCACAGCTTTATTGAAAAGTGATCTGTGTTTTTTTTTCTTTGTGTTTTAATATTACACCAGGGTTTCCCCCCTCCCCCCAATGAGGAACACAGAATGCAATGATAGGACAACAGCAAACAGTAATAACATTTTTGGCCAAAGAAACCATATCTGCTTTGGTTTTTTGTGTGATGAGAAAAGACCACCTTAAGTTGCTAGAACGTCACAATTCCCATTCACTATGAAAAGTTAGTCTCATTAGTGAAGGTTTCAGTTATCATAAACATGCATCTTTGAATTTGTTTTTGTCTTTGGGGAAGAAGCTTTCAAACACATTTCACATGCAGTTCTACACCTTGTGCTCTAGCTTAGCCCTCAAATGGACTTTCCATAGGTCACAGCATCATCCTCTGGGTTATAACTCAAGACTGAACCAGATCCTTTATGATTTTAGATCTCTGTTTCAGATCAGGTTATATCCCTTTCACATTGCCATGGTAAGGGGGAATTTTTTTTCACCCTCTGATGTAAATCTAGATTTCCTTAAGTCCATCATAACAGACCAATTACTTGTACCTGTCATTAGAAAGAATTATGATGATATGGGGCAGGACTTGTATTATTCTCATGCAGTTAAAGAAAAAAATGATTGAAATACAGGAAAAAATGCCTTGTTCTATCTGACCCAAATAATAATATCAGCCTCAAGTAATTAAGCATTGGAGATGTTTGAGAAGAGCAGCATTTCAGGGTAGACTTTGATGCCGCTCTGCTCTGTCCTTCCTTTGTAGGTATGCATAGAAATTCTTATATGCAAAATCCTTATACAAGGAATTTTGAGGTCCTAACTACAAGCCATTTAGGTCCTGTTCCCAAGTGGGATGCAGTTTGATCGAAAATTACAATCTTGATTAATTTTTGCATTGTTTGTAGTGATCTTGTTTATCCAGACTGTAAACTTTTGGTAGAAAGTACTATGTGTGGCAGTAGGATTTTAGCATCACCTGGGCCTAAAGGTATCATCTATAATAGAAGCAACCAAAAATGCATTCAGTTCAGAACCAGTGACTACAGGGAGATGAAAAACGAGCATGTTTTGACACAGAAATCTTGCCTGACATATTTTATAGCTGATGTGTGTACTATTTTGTACATTTTGGAAAATTCCGTGTTTCTTTTCAAATAGACTTTATTTTCAGCAGACTGAAAGAATGGAAATGAGTAAACAAATATTAATTTACTTGGAGCTTAGGGAGCATGTTACATCTATGTTTACTTGTTTGCCTAGTTTTGGTCTATTGTGTTCCAAAAAGCACAGTGGAAATTACTTTGAAGACTCAGTGAGAGACAATAAAATTAACTTTTGGGCTGGTGATAACACCTGTAACTTTCACTGAAGAATTCAAAAAAGTTGCAAGTGCTCAGCACCAATTTGGATTAGTCACTAAGATAATATGTGGCAAATTTTACTTTAAGGTGAAGTGGCCATGTAATAAATCCCTTTATAAAAATTATGAGAGAAGCTTAATGATGGTGAAGTGAATGATGCTGCTGTTATAAAATTTTATGCTTTGTTTCAGGTTAGCATGTATGCTTAAGGCAAAATATGTCCTTATATTTGCCAAATTACATGATTTTGTGACAGCAGATCCATATTTAGTTATTAATCGTTCATATCCCTTTGTACTGATACTGGCTAAATACATCTCTCTAGAGGTGGATTACAGATTAATCCTTTTTACCTGTTATTTAACTCATTTCCCTTTAACTTAATAAAAGACCCTCACCAATAACAATGCTATGTTAAAACATATAATGATACTTCTACTTTTCCAGTGAATTACTCTAACTAGCCTATTATGTTAATACAGGAGTTATTAAGTCACTCATTAATTCTGACTGCAAGTATGACACCCAAGGAAGCAATTTGTGTTTGGTATAATTGCTGTCATTTGAAAAACCATTTTTATGAAGCAAATTGGTTTTTAACACATTCACTTCCTTATTATCAATCTTGCAACTCATACAATTTTCTATCTGCTCAGCCATCTCCTCTCTCTTGCTCAAGATTAAATCACACTGAGGTATCACCTAACTCTTTTCCTTGATCCATACCTTTCCTTCTGATATTAAATCAGCCTGTAAACCACTACACCATCTGCATATTCTTGCTGTGCTGGATAGCATCACACTCTTAACATTAGAAAAACAAAATCATTCAGCACCAATTACAGAGGTGCAGAGGTGCTGTTAGATAGAAAGTCTTTATTGATCAGTCACAGCTATCTGGAGTTCCCTGATGAGAGAAATATCTTGGCTCCTGAACTTGCACTTTACACTTCATTCTGTGATATATTTATTATGTGTCAAGATATAGCAGATGGTGAGGGATGCAATGGGAGAAGGCTACATTACACCCTCTTCTCAACTGCCTTTAACTGCAACATTTACATTACTCTGCCTTTGCTTCATCAACTCGAGAACTGAAATGTGACTGGCTCTTTGTCACCTCTGACCAGAACTTTTTTTTTTATTATTTTATTTTATTTCTTTTTTTTTGGATGAAATTTGGTTCTTTTGGTGAATCACTTTCATTTTTCTTCAGAGAAAACATTCTCAGTGGTAGGGAAGAGGGAAGGTAAGTCACAGATGTGCTAATCATACAGTCCAGCAAGAGAAGCCATAGTGAAAAACAAACAATAAGAAAAAACAAACAAACAAACAAAAAACCCCCAACAATAATGGAGTTTTCCAGTATGTTTTGTCCCCTGCAATTGAAAAATGGGGACTGCAGAACATTTTATTCCTAGTGTTAACTGCAAGTTAAATGAAGGATACAGAGTAAACAACAGATATTATCTTCAGGAACATATGGATCGAGCACAGGTACCCCTTTTATTTAGAGTTTAAAATAAATGATTCTGCAGCTGTTAATGAGAATAAGATGCTGCTATTTCAGTAAAAGTGCCTGACTAGCATAAACTGCATTAAGTGCAAATTACTGTTTTCACAGGTGACACTATTTTTACACTGCTTTTTTTTAAAAAAAAAAAAAAAATTAAATCTGTCCTCTCTTCCCATTCATCACAACCAGGTAAGTAACCAAATGAAATTCATTAAAACCACTGCAGGATGAAGGTTTTTAAAGCAAAGTCCTAGTACCTGGCAACACTACCTCCAGTAACATCATTGCAACTGCATGGCTAAATCCCCAATTATCACTTAAAAACTGTACTAGCTGGTGTCAGACTTAATAGGGTGAGGTGATGAGGAGGGAAGGTAATCATACCATTGCATAATTGTTTTTCTCTAACATGGATAGCACTGCGTTTCAAGTCAGACATTGAGCAAATGCCTGATGTATCCCCTTTTAAAGGGAAAGTAAAGTTTCTGTAAATTGATACTTGTGTTGCTGTTTCACAGTTTTTATAAGAATTAGGAATACAGTTGTAGCAGCACTGGTTAACACAGACAGGCTTCAACAACTGGAAAAGGAAGGGAAAAAAAATAAAGCCATAAACCAACACTTTGAGCACCAAGCTTAGAAAATCCTTAAAAAGCCCTCAACAAGAAAGAGATGGACTACAGAGAAGCTGCAAAATGATGTAATCTGTTGGGGGTGGGTAGAAAAGAGACTGTAACAAACCTGATCCTTGTCTAACTAAGGATTAAGAATTCACTTAAATTTGTGCAGGTGAAGTGGCTTTCATGCTCAAACACCTGAAGGAGGACATCAATCCAGTCTACATAATTTGAAAGCCAGCCACTGTCCAAAACTATGATAAATGCATGACTCCATTTCCTTCCATTTGTAAAGCACTAAACAGCTCATTCTTGATAAATGTCCTTGCAAATAACAGATATCTGTGAAAACATGCATGAGTCCACAAAAATCTGAGCTGAATACCTGAAAATTAATTGCAGAAGTCTGAGCATAAACATCTTGAGATTTTTTAATGTTTAAAGAAGAGATCTCATGCATTCCATCAGAAAAAGGTGCAATTATGTATTACCTAACTGACAGAGGCGGAAAAAAAAGATCAGAAAAGGTAAAATGCCATCCTTCTGAAGGCAAAAGCAAAACTCGACTACATTGAAATAATTATCCCCCAGTGATTATATGAAAATTATGCTTTGCAAAGTAAGCAACATATATACATTGAAGCAGATATACAATTTACTGATGAAACCAGTTACAGGTAATCACAGGCTAATCACAGGCAACAAATATCTGTAAGATAAAAGGAAGACCAAGGGAATAAAAATTATTCATTAATGACTTATATTCATAATATATGCTCTCTGTAACAATTTCTGCCAGTACATGAAGGAATATCGTTCTCAGTTCTGAAATTTAAACATAAAAGTAAACTTCTTGTTAAAAAATACCTTTCTTTCTTCTGCAATAAAATAAAAAAAAAGACACATTCTCACTTCAAAAGTAAAAAGTATGTTTCCATTATGAAACAGACTCCAGAAAACAAAAGATTACATTCATGGAATATAAATGTTCCAGTAATTTCATGGCAACTAACCATAGGATATGCTGCTTCAAAAAAGTGAGATTTCCAAAGAAGATATATCGTCTATTTTTTATTATGTTTCTGTCTCCCTGACATTTTTCCTTGTAAAGTTTTTAATTGTCTATACACTGAAGATTTTCTCTGAATGTAGAAAATAGATATAATGATTTAAAAGCTGAGAGCACTATGGGGATAATTATGTATTTTTACTGAGGGTGCTGATACTATTCTTACATGAGAGTTAATGATTTGTTGTACATGTTTATTTGTTGGTCTTCTTTGTTTGACCATACCTAATTAATCCTTGAAGAATATATGATTCCCAAGGCTTCTTTTAAGACATACTTTCACCCTATGAAGTGTAGCTAGCCTTAGAAAATTATAGGAACATTTGTGACATTTACTGACAAGCAAAATCAGAACTGCAACAGGGATATATGTGATTCCACGCACTTCACCTTGAAGAAGCACATCACCTTAGAATGAAAGTTGACTTTTAAGTGAACTTAAGCAGCACTTGATCTTGTTTTGACAGCTTGTCTTTGATGGCATGCACAACTATATCTTTCAGGAAGTTAATGTAGAGCACTTTCAGGTAAGCGGTGAATTTAATATACTGGAATTATCTTTCCTTGAGGATCTTGCTTGCAAAATTAATCTCCAGTCACTTATAAAAGCTTTTGCTTTAGGCACTAAAATCAAGTGGCCTAACAGAGAACTCAAACTTTAAAAAAAAATAATTACCCAAAGAAAATGTAACACTTCTGATTTCAGTGAGTCTAGAGGACTTCCCATTGATTTCATTAGAAGTAAGCTTAGATGCTTTGTGATCAGTACATCTCAAAGGGAATATATTCCAAACTCAAATTGGGAGTTATTTTGGTATGTTTGAAGACTAAGCCATTTGGATTGAGGTGACTCTGCTTATGACCTTACATATATTGTTTTGAGTCTGCCTGAACAAACTATGCAGAAGGTCTTTATACCATGTATTCTCCTTGTATAAAAATATACTGAAAAGCTAAATTTACTCTGATTCATGTCACAGAAAAATAAATAGTTGCAGATCTAACAAAACTACTGGTCCTGTTAAAGGATTTTCAAAGAGTATATGGATATTTTCTAAGAAGCAAGCTATCTTTTAATGTTTATTCTCTTCTTTAGTAGAGATTTTAATAGCTTTTTTTTTAAAAAAAAAAAAAAAAAAAGCAGTCATGACATAATTTTTGCCAGTACTTGTCAGTCAACATTCTGTTTTAAGATGATCAATTAAGCACGTGATGCCTTACTGTACGTGGCTCAGGCTTTTCAAACTAATCACTACAGACATTTGGGAGGAGAAAAAAAAAAAATCTCATCTAATTAATTCTCAAAATACTGAGCCTTTAAGGGGCTGGCATATATTCCTTTAAAATACTTCTGCTTATAAAATGCAATCCAGGGCCAAACCTAGGGTGTAATAAAGTGTTAGCTGTGCAAAGTAGGCTTGTTTTCCCTTTCACTGCTCTAAAGTGTTAGAGTGGGATCAATCTCTGCCCAGTTTTGTTAGTAATTTATTTTTAATAATACAAGAAATGCTCCCTTAAGTCTCTGATGCAGATTTTCTGAAGTCAGGGAGGAAAGTTAATTTGAACACATCTACACCATCAGACATAATTGCTTCCTAACACACTTGCATGCTGATTCAGTACATCATTCTGTCATTCCACTTATGTGAAATAGATGGTAGCATACTATGCAACAGCGAGTTACAGGAATGGACATTTGCAGCAACAGAAAATTCAGAAAGATTTCAAAGTAATTACAAAGATCGATAATAAAAAATAAGGTAAAATTATTATTAAAATAATTAAAGTTCAGTTAAAGTTGATGCAAGAAATGTTAGCTCCTGCATGCATCCATTTGTAAGATTTCTTTGTGTTTGTATATGTTCTGGGATAACACTTCTGCTGAAGGTCATATTTGGCCTAGCTTGAGAGAAAATGTAGATGCCAGAAAATATTTTTTTCCCTTGCAATTCCTTATTATCCCTTGCCTCTCTGAATAAAGATGCTGATTTGCCAACCCTGAAGGGATAGATTTATCTCCTCCTGTACACACCTGACATGTACCATGGAGTACAACTGAAAGGATGCAGGAGAGGATTTATCACAATCCAACTTCTGCATAGCACAAACCTTGCTAGGGATTCTTTTCATACAAATTACCAGAGGAAGTAATTAAGATACCAATAAAAATATGTCTTTTTCTTGTCTTTTGCTACATTGCTGATAATTTCTTTAAATACCGATTTTTACATCCTACACTCCACTTGCAATTTCCAAGTGCAGCATGGTAATACTATTTGGCTTGACAACCTGAGCTGACCTTTAATAACAGAAGATTATAATAGTTTCCATCAGATATAACAGCAAAAACCAGTGTTTGGACGCTGTACTGTCATAGAGTTGCACTGTCCCTTCAAAGTGCAAGAGGTCATCCCTGGCACTGCTGCAAATGTCATCAAGATTCCCAGATGCTTAAATGAATGTGACATGGATCACTCTTCATGGTTTGAACTCTCTGAAGCACAGATGGAATGAACTGGTTCAGCAAGCATGAGTTACCTGTAACTGTGTGGGCTGCTGCAAACCTGTGCCTGGCTTGGTAAGTCTTGAAACTATGATGGTGAAGCTGCCAGTGTGTCGATCCCTCCAGAGAGCTCTGCATTGCTAAGTGGACACAGAGGAGTTTGACTTTCGTATCAGGTGAGAGAGGCGTTTTGGCTGTGCTGCTTTATAGAAAACAAGCTGCATTTTTAAAAGCATAGACTTCCAGCTGGGTCTACCTATTTGAACTGCAGACGTTTTTATGACTCATATAGCCAGTTGGGGATTACCAATATTTTACAGGGTTATAGGTAACTAAAGATCACTGAGCCATCTGTGCTTAGCATTTTAATGGGATCAACCAGTTCAATGAACCTGTACACTGTATTTAAAAAGCCTCTAGCTAGTTACCTATGTAAAGGCATGAAGAACAAAATACAAAAAGGCTAATGCATTGAATTAATTTCTTCTCTGTGATTCAGTCCAATACCTGAGCCTCCCATTTCCTGATTAGCTTAAATGGCAGACTAGGTGTCTGAGCCATGAGACTAGATAGAGGAAAAAAAAAAAAAAAACAAAACACACAAAGCCACACACAAAAAATCTATTAAAACTTCCTCATAAAAACAACTCAGAATAGTTGGTGTGAAAAGATTGCATCATAAAAATCTCAATATTCAGCAATTTAGTAAGTGCAAATAGAACACCTAGCTGGTGTTCTATTGCTATATTGGCATATTTTAGCACCTGTTATACATGAAATTAACTTTTAGAGAAACAGAATTCTGAAAGCTCTCTCTTAGGACACATGTACGTCTTTAGAAAGACCATACTGAGGAACTTTTCAACAATTTCAGCTTTTCCCAAATATCACAGTTGTTAGTCTTGTCATATCAACATCCCAGAGGAGTGTGAGTCAAGTCAATGTGCAATGTTAGTATCTACTTCCAGTAAGTAGCAAAATATTGTGTGTGAGGGGGCCTCTTTAGAAGTGCAAAAAAAAGAATACACTGGATTCCAAAGCATGAAGATAAATTCCTAAACTAAGTTTAGCTGCCATAAAAACCCCACAAGTATTAGAGGGCAAAGAAATCTTATAATCAGATATTGGATAAATTCAGTGCAGGACTCTTATTATCTATTTTGAAGAATTAAGCTCTCTAAGAACAAACATGGGGATAAAATGATAGTTTTCTTTTTAACAGTATATATAATTTTGTACACAGATATTCAGCGTCATCAAAACCCTTGCTTTTACCTTTCATTAACTTACTGGTATCTTGTGATGATGTATTGCCCTAATATATTAATCCATATATATTAAATATGTGTGTTTATATATATAGTGGAATTCCCAGAGCCAGGTTCTGACTGCTGTATACTGGCATTGTAGCAATTACTATTAAGAAATACACATGTGAAAACTAAGCACTTACTATCCACATATTTCAAAGTCAAAATAACTAATAAAACCTATGAAATCTAAGGAAGAAGTTTCATCCTTTCATCCACATTTATCCCTTTGAACTTCCAGATGAACTGTGTGAACTAAACACAGAAGGCTGAAGAAGGTGGATTACACAGCAATACCTGCTATTAATGGTTGAGTTCAGCCCTGGCAACAAGAGACAGTGAGGATAATGCCACCTTTTCATAGATTGCTTTTCCTGCTACCAAATTGTCCTTGTGCACTCTAGATGGAGTGTTACACAAGCTGACACCCACACTCACCGACACCATTGTAACCACATAATTTGCACTTTCAATAGTTTCTCCACAGAACTGCAAAGAATGAGTGCTGCACTGCATATTTTCTTTGTGTTACAGACAGAGCTGGGTTTTTTCCCACGTTTTTTCCTGCTAGAGGCATAAGCACTGCTTTGTTTGTCTGAGTTTTCATTTGAAATTAGTCCTCTACAGATGGTAAAGAAAAAAAAATAACATTAACAATATAGCAGGAAAGAAAAAAAAAATACAGAAATTCTTCAGATATTCTGCACTTGAATATCACATCCTAGTGCTCAGATTTAATTCATTGTAACCAAATTTGTGTTCTCATAGTGTACACTGGAGGAAAAATCAAGACCTTGGAGATGATCTAAAGCATATCAATCAATATTTGCAACTTTAAAAGTCCTCAAATGGATTCTGTGAACTTAATTTTCTTCTATAAAGCTTCTGTTGGCATAATTTGCAGCTTAGCTTTCTAACTACTGATATATTATGTTGCTGGCATGGATCTGTAATTTTTCATTAGTCAGTGATTGAATATTCCCAGTTTTCTTTACACCAAAATAGAAGATATATTCTTCAGTTATTACACTAGAAAATACTCTTGGGTACATTGTACCTAAAGGGAACAAATTCATTATATAGCAGAACATTATAAAACTGCAGTTACTCCAATATGAGAATTATATTTGGAGATATTAAATTCTGCTGTTTTGATGATGATCCTAGTTTTGTTTTTTTTTTTTTTTTTTTTAACAGATAGAGCAACATGAAAAATTTTATAATAGTATGTAAGATACTCTACTCACACTCCTCATTGTGTTGATTTTACAGCGACTCTTCAAAGGAGATAAAATATAATAAAAGGATGATGTTAAACAACATTAAAGTTAATAGTCACTCTGAATATTGCTGAGTGTAACTCCAAAATGCTAATATTTTTAATAGAATATTGTATTTTTCATCTAAAATACCATCTTACACAAACAGTATCAGGTATATTTGGATTATCATGTGATCACCTTACAGCGACTGAGCTCAGCATAGTCAGGCAGAGGTATGCTTATAATCGGAAAAGGGATACGAATCCCATTTTCTGTACATCCTGCTCTAAAAGGCTTTTTTTTTTTCTGAAAATCGAAAAGCGACTAAGAAGGTTTTTCTATAAAGCTGTATTTGTACTGACAATAATTAGGGTTAGGGGATCTACTACAGAGGAACAGAAGGGATCACAAACTTTTCCAAAAGCAGGGAAACCCCAAATACAGCAGGGTGAATGAATCTGAAGTATTTTAATATTGCTAGAGATGAATGTATATGTACATATATAGGCAATTAGAGACTGATGTGACTAGAGTGTTTAGGAGACTGACAATTATTGAACTCTGAAGCTAAGCCTGATGTTTCTAGTCTCTTGCCCAGCTCATCTGTTTTGCTGCTGCCCTCCTGTGCAGGGGGCTGTCCGGCTGGCCCCTGCCCCTCCTGCCCACTTGCCCGTTGGCCACCACACCGCTTTGCCACCGCACGGCAGCAGAGGACTTGCGCGCTCTTGTAGCATCCCTATGTGCAAGCTCAGGGCAAGCCGTTATCAACTATACGGGTGTCACAGGCCTCTGGTTTTGCTGCAGAACAGTTGATCTTAAACTTCAGATTGTATGAGCCACTGGAAGCTATGTAGCAGCTAACTACTGGACAGAGATCTACTGGAGAGAGTCCAGCGAAGGGCTACGAGGATTATTGGGGGACTGGAACGCCTGCCCTATGTGGAGATGCTGAGAGACCTGGGGCCTTTTAGTCTGGAGAAGACTTAGGGGGGAATCTAATTAATGTGTATAAATATATGTGGGCTGGGTGTCAGGAAGGAAGGGGCAATCTCTTCTCACTTATGCCCTGCAATAGGACGCGAGGTAATGGTCACAAGCTGGAGCACAGGAAGTTCCACCTCAACATGAGGAAGCACTTCTTTACTGTAAGGGTTCCAGAGCACTGGAACAGGCTCCCCAGGGAGGTTGTGGAGTCTCCTGCCTTGGAGACTTTTAAGACCCATCTGGATGCGTTCCTGTGTGACTTGCCCTAGATTAGATGGTCCTGCTCTAGCAGGTGGATTGGACTCAATCTCTGGAGGTCCCTTCCAACCCCCGACATTCTGTGATAAGAAAAACCAGATTAGCATCCTGTAACTGAATGCCAAGTGCCAGAGGTAACAGAAGAGGTACCTGTATTAGAAAGTGTCTGTTTTCTTTCCTTAACTATTCCCATCAGCATTCCACCACCTTACATAAAAATATCTCCCATCATCCAAATGCATTCAGCATTTCAGTCATTCTGTGGCTTCTAAATTTAAGGGAAAACTGTTTCCTCCGAGGTAGCTATTCCATTGTTTCTAAGTTGTTTTTTTCTAACTCATTGGCCTAGGCAGTCTGTAAGAATAGCCTTATGTAGGTTGGCTGTGTGGTTTTTACGTGAGAAACATCTGAGGTGTAAGCCTTACAAGGTATGAAAAGCCCTAGCTCATAACAGCTGTAACAGCTACTGATCAGGCTACTCTTCATGAAGCTAAAAGTCTACAGCTCAGTCTTAGTGTTGTGAATTGATTCCTGC